>NW_027281779.1:0-79482 GCF_046629955.1 Centroberyx affinis
TATTAGTTCATAATTACATAACAGACAACACGCTGGTGCTAAAAGTTGCAGTCACAGCTCCCGTGGTGAGCGTGACGCGGTCACAGCATACCTCCAGCCTCCAGGTGGGAAACGCAGCGGTCCCTTTCATCCCCGCGAGCAGAAAGCTGAGCAGCGCTGCGGCGAGGAGAGCAGCGAAGCCCCAGCCGCCTGTCTGGAAACCTCTGGGAGTCTGATAGGACACCATGGCTGCGATATCACACCTCCAGGACGAAAAATAATCCCTCGACGAAGACTAGACAGCGTTACCATCTATGCCCGTGGACTATAATGCTCGTCCATCGCATCTTTCGCTAATAGTCTACTACTCTTGCTACTCGTTCCGTTCGCGGCAGCGCAGTCCAGCCTGCGGACCGGGTTGTGGACGCGGTGCAGACTGCATCAAAGTGAGCGTGCGGCGGCGGAGCGAGGCTCTCTTCCGTACAGTCCCGTCTGCCAGAGGGCTGGTTTCACATTACTTTAGATGGGGCATGGGGTCAGCGTCGAGACTGTTTAATGAAAACCAAGCTTACTCTGTCCGTCAAGTGCGGTGCAGCCTCTAGGTTTCAGTTAAAGCAACATCAGCTGGCTTATTTTGAACATGAGTTTTCAAAATTTTAGGCAAGGCTGCTGGAAAAAAAAATAAAGCAGGGGCGTCATAGCACTAAACCTCAAGCTGCTATGGCCAAGTCCCTGCATCTAATACAAAGCCAAAACTTCCAAACCTGTGAATATCCATTCAATTTCTGGGGATAAAGTAGAACAATGACTGACATGGTATTATGATTTGGACCTAGTTGTCAAAGTGGGGTCCGGGGACCCCCATGGGGTCCTTGAGGGAGTTCCAGGGGTGTGATGAAATGAAAGAGTTGAACAAAAATTCAGCAAAAATTATCCCAATTACAGAATGTACGAGAATGGCTATTCTCATCATGATTTAATCTCATCAATTCCATAATCCCACCACGAATAGTGTAGTTAACAGTGAATTTGGAGCTCCTTCATATTTAAAGTGTTATGCAATCACAGGTGTGTGTTTATACAGGCTATTAACATTGACCTGACATGCGGTCAAATGTAGGCTATGCGTTTGTGAACCAGCCAATCAGAATTGAGGATTGAAACGATTCTACTTCACAAAGCCACAGCCTTTTAGAACGATTAGGTTATCATGCTGCATTCAAGTCATATGGGAAACATGGTAGATACGAGTTTCTTACTGGAAAATACTGTTCACCTCAGCTTTCAGATGGTAAATACTAGGCTGCTAGAAAACACTGTTCATTCAGCTTTCAGATGGTAAATACTTTTTTTTAAAGAAAAGATTAGACCGATATATCAGTTTGCAGATATATGGGCCCAATATCGTCCTTGGAGTTGGATATCAGTCAGTCAGTGTTTGATTGCATATTTGTTGTAGAATTGATCAATTCTGGCTGTTGGAAGCCCTGAAGTTGAGTTGATTCTGATACAACATTTTGATATCAGAGCAGCCAGTAGATGTAGCTAGATCAAAACGAAAAAAAGAATAATCAAAATTTCCTTTCTAATAAAGACATATTTGACAAAAAAAAAAAGTCTTTGGTCATTCCAGCTGCTATAAAACATAGGCGGAACAAAAAGAAAGCGGAAGAAAAAGTTATTTTTGCTCATGGCAGCAAGTACTGTCGGGAATATTGTCGCCTATTTCCCACTTGAGCCAAGAATAACCCAAAAAGTGATAACTACTTCAGAGGAAAGTGGGAATTTTCTCTGAGAGGTTTAGGGGTGGATAGCAAGGAAGTCATGTCAGCAACTGATGGAAAAAGTGATGTAGCTATACAACAACTTTTGGCTAATAAATTCATTAAAACACAAATAGCCTACATGTCCACCTCTTCATTCTACTGGTGCAGTACAAAGTGGTTTATCTCTGTACTGATTGATTTGTACAATAAAAATAGCCACAAAAAAAAAACTAATTTGAAAAACATCTAATTTTTGAAAGCAGCAAAGATTGGAGGGGTCTTAGAGAGTCTATGGATGTAATATAAAGCCATAACTATGGGATAATGAAAAATATTAAGTAGCAAATAAGAGCTTACGAGGAGCATGTGAAGACAGCATTATTACCAACTGATTTAACACTGACCATAGTAATAGTGTTGTCTCTATTGATAAAATTGAATCAACAGATCATTTGTTTTCTGTTTTGTAAAATATTCTATGAAGATATGTGTTTGGCTGGAGTCCAATATATTTCCCATTGCTTCGTTTAATAGAGACAATGTGGTCTTCGCTATGGTGTCAGATAATAAGGCGGCAGACTTTGTAATCAATTATTTATCCTACTGTTTGGGAAATTCTTTATTCACAAATAAAAATATGTACAAACCAAGCAAGTTCTCTGAGTTTAAAAATAACAACTAGGCTGATGCATAACCACTCCAGATCACTGTTATCAATTGTTATGTTGTGCATTGCTTTAAATACAATAACCTGAGTATTGTACAAATTGTTTACATAATTCCACAGTATTAAAAACACCAGGCGGAACTATTCGTATGAGACGCGTTTCCCCACGACCTCTATGTGCTGGTGCGCTTCTGGTAGTCGGAGGAAATGGCGCCCGTCAGGTGCAGCAGGGTTCACAGTGGCCAACCAGTCAAATACCCTCGAAATTGACACGTAGCTAACTGTCCACTCACCGAACCAGGCTGAGCCCTGTGTGTTGGATGCGGTCACAGAAATATGCTTTTACATGGCGTGAAAACTAGTTTATCTCGGAAAATAAAGACATAACAGGTATGGGCTGCTGTCGGACATTTCATCCCCTCTTACCCTGTAGAAATAACGTTAGCTTGCTAGCTAGCCAGTTAGCTTTAATCCCATAATCTCAGTCAGTAGTTAGCTTGTTGTTGTTTGAACACCATGACTGCGATGCCCTTATCTGAATTACAAGAAATAGTTGTTAATTGTATGAGTTTCCCCTCAAAACTGTGTTTTTTTTCCATGAGGTGTGAATGGGTGATATTTAGGGAAATGTCACATGTGTTGGGTAGCTAAGGAATTAGCTAGTGCTCCTTTAGCTATAAAGCCAGCTATTCCAATGTGAAAATGAAGGTAACAGTTACAGTACTTCTTCATGTAATTTAACTGGCTACTATACGGCGGTATCAGCAGTAATTTTATTGAATTTCTTTCGCTGCTAAAATACTTAGCTTATACTTATACTTACAGTATTCCCACTGCCCTATGGACTTGCTTGAAACACTCCAACAGGTCTGTTGTAATATTACAGTATCTATGTTGTGCCTAGTCCCGATACGCTCTCTTGCATGGAGAGAACATCACACCAAACTACATAAAAAAAATCGGTCAGTTTAACGCTGCCTTGCTTATAGTCAAATGTACATGGTAGAACATGAGTTAAAACCTATGTCGAATCTTTTGGAGCCACTCTTTTATTCGGCATACACCACATATGACTTATTACAATGAAACTTCATATTCCCACTGTCCTCTTCCATTAAAATACACTGTGGTGGGCGGCACCAAGGACTGTGAACCACTTCCAAAACCAGAGGATTTTATTGAAATACGGTGCTGCTTCATGGATCATCTGTATGCCGAATTTACTAGAAGACCCTAATAATTTGCGAAGGATCTTAAAATTTGTTCCACCAGCTAAGCACCATTTCCAATAAGCAAGGCAACATTAAACTGCCAGATTTCTGAATGGAGTTAGGTGTGATGTTCTCTCCTTACAAGGGCCAACTCGGGGGTTGCGGTGTGTGCCGTACTCTGCCAACCGTATTTCTAGTCATGTCGCTGATTATATATTTTTATCGCCGCAGGAACACCAGACACTTTGGCGTTCGGGAGCATCTCTGGTACCGTGGAAACCCTTGCGGAGGGATGGCCAAAGAGGCGAAGCAAAGCAGGGCGGAAACGTTTGTTTTGGCTGGGTCGAACGGTCACAACGGCCAACAATGGCAGACCAGTTTGAATAACGCGGTGCACAGTCACCACCCGGGCGGCCAGCGCATGTCCCGGATGGCCCGGGTGACGTCGGACGTGAGGCAGAAGTGCGCCGCCTACGTGCTGGCGCTGAGGCCGTGGAGCTTCAGCGCCTCGCTCACGCCGGTGGCCCTCGGCAGCGCCCTGGCCTACAAGCTGGACGGCTCGGTGGACTTGGTCATCCTCATGGTGTGCGCGGTGGCCGTCCTCGTGGTCCACGGGGCGGGCAACCTCGTGAACACCTACTACGACTTCTCCAAGGGGATCGACCACAAGAAGAGCGACGATAGGACTCTCGTGGACGAGATCCTGGCCCCGCAGGATGTGGTCATGTTCGGGGCGGTGTTGTATTCCGTGGGGTGCTTGTGCGCCACGCTGCTGTACTTCCTGTCCACGCTGAGGCTGGAGCACCTTGCCCTTATTTACTTTGGAGGGCTCTCCAGCTCTTTTCTATACACCGGAGGTGGGTGAAATATTAACTCGATTCTCTCGGGCTCGCTGCCTCGCTGTTGACACAAACGCCTTACTTTAAAGCTGCACCAGGCGTCTTTGCACGTCTCCAAATGGCAGAGGTAACTGTTTGTAAAATTTGAATTTGAATACCCAGAAATCCTGTAATGTGACGTCAGCAAACCACACACAGCACACTCATGTTTACCATGCTGTATACCAAAGATACCAAAGAGACAAGAGAGAGACAAAAGATCTAACGTTGGTGAATCCAGCTTTCTCTGGAGACAGTTTGGATTTCGTCACTTCCTGCGGGTGGAGAAGTGACCATACCCGACACCGACATTTAATTCGGATGAACAGGGTGAATCTACAGCGTCTTTATTAGTGGGGATGGGACTCTCTTCTCTGTTGCAGCCCCACTTTGTGATTTAGCCTGATAAGGCGGGTGAATTTTCACATAAAAATCTTTGCCTGGTGTAGCTTTAAAGAACGGCGTTACTATTATTATTATTATTATTATAATCATAATCTTAATCAGAAACTCTAAACTTAAAGCAATATTGCACTTTTAACATGGGGGTTATTCGGCTCTTGACCGCCATGAAAACCAGAATATAAACTAATCGCCAAGATCAGATGCAGCTGGACGAGTTTGTAGCATTAGGATTTTTACTTCCCATTCATTTGAATGAGGCCTGAAAATAGACTGAAAACTGACATTGAACATGTTGGTGAACAGATTCAACAACAGATCCTGCTTTTAAGACAATAAAGCAGTCCTTGGTCAGTAGTCATTTTGCATTTCTATTCTTGGTTTACACTAAAATTAGACTAGTAAGTAGTTTCCCAAACAGGAACTATCTCTCCTAAATGGTATCCCTCCACTATGTTCTCTTCTATCAATAAAAATGCTATTTGGCGAAAATATGTTCTAAAACGTTGGACCCACAGTCAGTTGAAAATCACAGCAGCAGGATCTGTTGTTGAATCTGTTCACCAACATGTTCAATGTCAGTTTTCAGTCTATTTTCTGGCCTCATTCAAATGAATGGGAAGTAAAAATCTGAACACTACAAACTCGTCCAGCTGTATCTGATCTTGCTCAGTAGTTTATATTCTGTTTTTCATGGCGGTCTAGTGCCAAATAACCCCCATGTTAAAACTAAGTGGAATATCGCTTTGAGAACCACTGTACTAAAGTTTACACATGCCCACCGCTTGCTCTCTTCCCCCCCCCCCAACCAGGCATCGGCCTCAAGTACGTGGCGCTGGGCGACGTGGTCATCCTCATCACCTTCGGCCCGCTGGCGGTCATGTTCGCCCACGCCGTGCAGGTGGGCTACCTGTCGGTGCTGCCGCTGGTGTACGCCGTGCCGCTGGCCCTCAACACGGAGGCCATCCTGCACAGCAACAACACCCGCGACATGGACTCGGACAAGCAGGCGGGCATCGTCACGCTGGCCATCCTGGTGGGGCCCACGCTGTCCTACGTGCTGTACAACCTGCTGCTGTTCGCGCCCTACGTGCTCTTCTGCATCCTGGCCACGCGCTACACCATCAGCATGGCCCTGCCTCTGCTCACGCTGCCCATGGCCTTCCCCCTGGAGAAGCAGTTCCGCAGCCGGTGCTACGCCAAGATCCCGCAGAAGACGGCCAAGCTCAACCTCCTCATGGGACTTTTCTACGTCTTCGGGATCATCCTGGCGCCGCCCGGCAGCTTGCCGTTACTGTGATTTCACTAGCTTTTGCCGTTTTCTATATATATTTTTTTTTCTTTGTCGTCGTCATTTTAATACAGACTAGTTCATGTACGTCTTCGTATTTGTACCGATTTATTTGAGGAGTTTCACTGGCTTTAATTTATTGTCTAATTTATAAGCTGAATAACAAAAGGTTAGTTTAGTTCCTCCTCTGCGACACTGAGGGTGTAATCAGACATGTATTTTTTTTCAGTATTAAGCCCACAATAATGTGCGCTGGTTTAAGTCAGAAGTGTTGGTGTCATTTTATTACCATAGAGGTAGGACACGGTTTCTTTATATGACAGACAATAAAGGAAGAGTTGCCATATTCTTAGTTCCTCACAACACAACACACCACTGACGCCCAAAACGTCACCGTCAAACCAGTTCTTAACATTGTACTCTCTTTATGGTACACAATGTTAGTTTGTTCATTGTTGACTCCTTTGGAGAGCCAAAATTGATTTCACTGGATTCTAATAAACCTCATTGAACCTGATGGGCTATGTCATTGTTTTAGATTGTCAACTAAGCTGGTGAGTCAATTTCTATTCAAAAACCTGGCAGTAAAATGTTGCCTTGCTTACTTGCAAAGAATTTAGAATTGGTTCACACTCCTCATGGTGCATTTCCGCTGAAAGAAGACTGAAGGAATTAAATTAAATGAGAGGCAAACCAGTTTAAGTTGAACTTTTTTTTCAAATAAGTGCTGTTTGGTGGATTATATGTATGCCGAATTGAAGAGTAGACCCTATCTATTCATAAAATGTCTTATGTCTTGTTCTGACAGCTGTTTATATTTCACGACATGCAAGACAACATGAAATTGTCAGATTTTTGAACGGAGGCGCGTTCTCTCCATACAAGAGGTTATACAGGAATCCGTTGTGTGGCTGGGTTGTCGTCGGCAGGGGGCGCTATTGGACAATAAAGCAATATCACTAAACTTGCTAGTTTTTAGTTGAGACGTTAATATAAAACCTGCTTGGTATTGTCTAGCAATATAATTTGCTACAGTCAGTGGAATAACAATGTAAGTACAATTTAAATGTCCTGTCTATAAGAGACCATGGGTCGGAAATATCCCTTTATCTTGTACAGGTATAATGTTTTATTCTTTATAAATGTACTCAATGTAAAGACATGGTTTGTAGCTGTCTTCCTGCTCTTGCTAGCTACCTGCGCATCCTGTCTTTTTGGTTTAAGTTAAAGCAGGAACTAGACTATGCCAAGGGCGATATAAAAGTTACACACAAAGGCTTGTAAAATAGAGAAATAATCAAGTATCGAACACAGTCAAAATGTTTTTTGTAAGAGAAAAAAAAAGATTGTATTCATTTTCAAATAGTATAAAAAGAGTTTTTATATTAGGTCTACTGAATTTCCATTTGTCAATATGATATTACTAGCAAGATAAGTTCAGGGTTAGTTGAATTAAGTAGAACTCACTTTCTTTTGTCTTACTGACATGATAGAAGCCAAATAATACTGTATAGCTTTTAACAACAAAGAAAATCAGCACACAAATTGAATTTATTTAATACAGGGAGGATATTTTTGAGCAAGTCAATGATTCAATATCATTGCTTTCATGTTTTATTTGATGTGATACGTTAACATTAAACAGAAATGTCAGTGTTAGCATGATAATGTCTGTAGCATTACATATAGCAAGGCGCACTAGTTGCACTTTTTACTGACAGACAGACGTGTGTTTGATATATGACATGCTTGATATATGCACTCATGCTATTGTTAGTCAATGTAGCAATAGACATTTATTTATCGATTTTTCTGGGAAAATGTGAGTATCTTCTACAAACAAGTTAAGTTTAGCCTAGCCTACAAGAACTTCAGCCCAGGGGCCCACAGCCACTATAATCCTCTGCTGTTGATGGTTTGGACCAAACCTTCTCTTGTTTTGACCAGTGTCAAGGCAGTCAGAATATAAGCATGTCACTTCCGGGTACAAAATAAAACCCTTGATAAAATGGCATGCGTCCGAATAGAATGCGTTGATCGTTTCACCCTATATGATTCCACCGAGTCGGTTGTTTTGATACATTTTTATTGTTGTTGTGCACACCTCAATACTTACCTATTCTTGTTTACCCCTGTTCCAACGGTGGCAAATGTTACGCTTTTATTTTGAAGGCAAAATCACTAAACGTCCGGTCCGGTGTCAGCTCCTGTGTTGCAACCTTCACGTGCTGCAAGTAATATCGTACTACGCAGATAAGGGACCAAACAAAGTGATAGCACGACTAGGAACACATTATGTAAATAATCAGTATTGCTGTATGTTTTTATCTTTGTTTCACTTTTAGTTATTTTTAGCTAAAAAAAATCTCGTCGTAACAAATTACAAGTAGGCTTACCCCTGTTGCTGTACTTTGCACCGAATCCTACTTTTAGGCCTAGTTTGAGTATTTAAAAAAATAAGTACATAAAACAGTATTTACGTCTTAAGTGTGTTTTGAACGGAGTATTATACTTTATTATACAACATTTTAAATCACATAAAATTTTGCAGGCTGTCCATATTAGAAACTGGCCGGTCATACATTGTATGGCATCCAACAGCACTGAAAAGTCAGTCAGTAGAATAAAGCAGAAGTGAAGAACAGAGTAGCAGAGTAACATGCACTTGTCTTTTGTCCAAAAAATAACTCGGGGGCTTTCACTTTAAGTAGGCCTACATTTAAAGAAGATACCTTTTACTTTTACTCACATAGATTTTTACAAAAGTAATTTTACTTCTACTTAAGAAAAAAATCAGCAAAGCACCTGTACCTCTACTTGAGAAGGATATTTTGGTAGTCCTTCCATCCCTGCTTGAATCAAGGAGGTTCTATATTAGCTTGAATGCGCGATAAATCTTATGTATGGTCTGCGAATGTAGGCGTTTACGATGAGAACCTGAAGGCAGCATTAGCAGTGACGTAATGTATGGGCGTGTTGTCATGGCTCCGGGCTGCAAAACCTCCCAGCCTAGTAAATACTTGCTGTTCTAAAACAAGCGCCCTAAAATACATGTCAGTATTGGTGGTGCACAACGAGATGGGATTCTATTCTAGTACAAAGTGAAAAGTGTTCGACAAACAGGCCCGGTAAGTAGCTACACCATGACAGAAGTTGTTTTTTTTAGGAGCTAAGGATGGCCAACCATCAGTTAGCTAGCTAATGTCAGACAGGCCAGCAATATCCCCAATATGTCCCAATCGCTCTTGTACAGTAAGAACGTCACACCAAAGGCAGATTAAAATCCGACCGTTCAATGTTATCTTGATTATCGGAAAACGCACATACAAAAAAAATAAAAATGACTTAAGACCTTTTACGTATTGACAGTGGCGTATGGTAAATTCGGCGTACATGTGATTCAGCCAAGCAACGCTTTATTTCAATAACATTTCAACTTTCATAATTGATTTGCCTGTTACCATAGACTGTACGATCTTCACCCATCGTAATAGAAAGTGGTGGGCGACAGCGAGCAGCGTCAACCAATTGTAAAAGTTGACATTTTACTACAATAAATGCTGCTTGGTCGATCAGCTGTATGCCGAATTTACGAGTTGCGCCTCACGATTCACAAAAGGTCTTCAGTCATGTTTTATAAAGAAGGTACCTTTCCCGATAAGCAATGCAAACAGTCAGTTGCAAGATTTTTGAACGAGGTATAGTATATCATTAGTATGGGGGCAATTACTTAGCTAGCTAGAAACGTCGGCTAGCTGGCTAATGTGGTGTCGTTGTCTTGCCTATAGTTTCTGTCGGAACTGGTCATCCGAGTTATTGGTTTACATTGCTAACTGTATCGGATAGCAGTAACAACAATCGTTTTCACCTGACCCCTAAGGTCAAAAAGACACCGTTAGGGGAGATTAGGGAAGCTCGTGTGTACATTTATACAACCCACCATGTAAAGGATAGTAGCACTGTTCAAAATAATGATCCCCAGTTGTTTACTTAGTCTAATGCTACGTGTTTTGAAATATTGGTGGGTATCCGACATTATATGAGCCATGCTAACTTGCAGCTTTACTCTTGAGATCTAGCTATGGTAACATGACATGATATCATATGAAGTACATGAGGCCTGTTGTTCCTCTACACCTGTCGCCTTGCTGGTCATTTGGTGGGGATCAAGAGCCAAAGACCCCAGTGCAGCTGCCACATGGCTACAACTGGAGACACCATGGTCACGATTGCTCTCAGCCACACCTACTCGGGAGCAAAGTTTCAGTGATCTGCCATTTCTTTGTCTTATCCTGTATTGGGTCACCAAATCAAAAGCACAACAAACAAGCCGGGAACTATAAAGTGTTGTAAGTCGTTGGTGAAGACACAGAATTGATTAGAGGTGTAGAGAAAGAAACTTGTTTCAATGGTCACTTGATTGCATTTGAGACTAAATGGGGAAGTTACTGTGTAGATATTCTCAAGGTAAGACGCTTTTAAGTTAAAGGAGAAATCTGACTTTCTTAGAGCGAGAGAACCCCTGTTTGTTTATATCTTTACTGGTAATTTAAGGGCAGTTTTAGCCACACTAGGCTCTGTGGTGATGGTCCCTGGTTTGTTGTGTTCTGTTTTGGCATTTTATTGCTTGGTCTCTGGACAGACTCTTACCAAAATCTGTCCAGTTTTTCAGCAGTTTAAAATGGAAAGGCATATCTTGCTATGTTGAATATTATTCCGTTATTGTATTTCCCAGATACTTGTCACATTGTGGGAGAATAGTTTATACATATTTCCTTCAGGCACCATTTTTAGGGCATCTTATTTTTTTATTATTCAGATTCTTCATTGAAATTAATGTACCTCAGGCTTGTGGCTGACATGAGCCATTGGTTTGAATGTCCGCACCATTTTTCACACATCCAGTGTGCATATTAAGAAACTTCTTGCACCTTGTCACACTGTGTGCAAAATGTCAAGGCTGTCATAGGCTGACTTATGAACTATGCTTTGTAGTTTTTCCAGTGCTCCCATATAGAACAGCAGGTAACTGGCAGCGGATCAGTCATACTTTACATCTTTTTTTTTTTGCTGAGCATGCATGCACTTTTTCAGCAACACCCTGTGTCATATTCACATGTGGAGCTTCCCAGTAGGGTTCACCAATAATGTTTTTTGAAGGCCAAAACAAATATTTTTGGATTAAAGTTGCACATAGCGGATAGTTTGTGCCAATATATCATTTTCATGCCAAAAAAACAAAAAACAAATATTCAGTGTTTCCCAATGGAATGTTGTTGTTGTCAGGGTAGAAAAGCCTGTGAAACAGCATTTAGACCATCATGGGACACTAAAACCCTCCACTCAAACACAATAAAATGTTGCATTAGAATCAGCTAAGGGCTTTCCACTGACAATCAATGTTCATCAATTATGCAATATGCAATCAATCAAACTGAATCATATCCATCATATCAGAGGTGGATGACTGACCGGCCGTTATATCCCATCTTGTAATAGATAGATTAAACTTTATTGATCCCCATGGGGAAATTAGGTTAGAGAACGGGTTGTAGAAGCAGCTGATCCAGATAGACGCGGTTTAGACTGGGCTTTTTTTCTCCTCGGATTCATTATTAATGTTTCCTTAGATTCCATACAGTGGAGATTGACGGTAAATATGAGAGAGATGGAGGGTGACATGCCACCGCGATTATTTGTCAGATCCGAATCCCTGAAGGAGATGGCGGTTGACTGTTTGATAGCCCAACTGCCGCGCTCACCTTTACGCACAGGCGATGGGACGCTTGTTGCGGCGCGGCTGGTTGCCATGGCTACCGTGGCGTTCGCACAGGCGTTTCTCTGGCTTTACTGTCACAGGGAAGAAATGCCGGGTCAGGTCTGGCTTTTCTCCTGGGTTGTCCAGCACCTAGCTTTGTGTCAAGTTCCCCCACCCGGGCCGCAGCGGGCCCATAGGTCAGCAGAGACCTCCAGCCTGATGAGTCTATGGTCTGGTATGGTGTGTAGCCCATGTCAGTGTCCTTCAGAAGGAAGAGCCGTGTGAACGAATGCTTCTTTTTCTATATCGCCTGGACCGCCGAGTTCATCGCATGGGACAGCGCAGGCTTTGTTTACGAGATGGGAGAGCAGAGCAGCACACTTCATTATAGGAGTCTGTCTGCGCTGTGACCCCCTCCACCCTCCCCCACCCCCCCAACATTCACTCTTATTTCATTGGGCCATTCACGGGCCTCGCCATGCCAGCTGTACATTCATATGTGTGTGCCAGCATCAGCAGAATGCTGTTTTGGCTGGCTGGGAACCATATTGTTCATGTCTCCCACAGCTGTGGCCACATTAAAGAGGATTGTTCAAGGCTATGGAAAACACACACACACACACACACACACACACACACATACACAAACTACCCCATCGCTCCTCTGTTTTTTCTGGAGCGAGCCTGGAGGAGCTTGTGGGTCGGTGCTGCCGGCTCGCCACTTGCACAAAACCGGCCCCGCGATTGAAAATAGGAATCATGGCAGGTGCCCATTCATCAAAATCTCCTCCATCCCCACCCCTTTTCTTCTCCTTGAGGATCACCCCCCCTCCACCTATCCTATCCTCGAAACACCCACACCCTCCCCCCCCCCCCCCCGCCTAAAACATATTGCCCCTCCCCCTACCCCTCCGTCCTCTCCTCTGCTCGTCTGTTCTCTGGCAGCAGAACGAATGGTGTCCCCGCAGGGCTGTGGAAAAAAAAAAAAAGGAGGCTGTACAGTCTTATGTGGAGCTCGACGCGCATGTGTTTGTGTGTGTGTGTGTGTGTGTGTTTGTACATAATGAGTCAGTAAACACAGCGCCTCTGCCTCACGCGTGTCACAGTCGTCCGCCGTCTCCCCGCTGGATGGAGAATAGCATTTGAGGAGCCCTATTTTTTATTTTATTTTTTTTTAACAGAGAGGAAGAGGGAACGTCGACCTGAATGCAGCGCTCGTCGGGCAGCCGCTTTCCCCTGCCGTCCTCCTCCTCCTCCTCCTCCTCCCTCTCATCCCTCTCCTCCTCCTCCTCCTCCTCCTCGGTGGTAATCCTTGCTGACACGGCGCACAAAGGACTAAATGCTGGCCGCATCCTCCAGCAGCAGCAGCAGCGGGGCTTTCTCCTCCCTCTCCTCCAGCTCTGATCCCGCCACTGTACATCGCATCCTCTGGAATACCGTCCCGACCGCCTTCCTCCTCCTCCTCCTCCCTCCTCTTCCTCCTCCTCCTCCTCCCTCTCCTCGGCTGGTTCGTTCAGGGGAGCGCATCAGATCGGGGCTCCGTCCTTCAGTCCCCCTCTCGGGAGGTGTTTTTTTTTTTTTTTTTTTTTCCCTTGCGCTCGGGAAGCTGGTGGGACCGCCAGGTAGCTTGTTTTCTTCCACCGTCTCGGGGCTGATTCCCTTTTTCCGTGTTTTTTTTTTTTTTTTTTTTTTTTTTTTTTTTAGTCGGTCTCTCCGTTCACCCTGCTGCACGCCGCTATTCCAACAGGTAAACCTGCCGAACGGAGACATGGTGTATTTACGAAACGAGGCAGTGTCACAGTCGTGGCTGTTTTCAAGAGGGATAAATATTGGGTGGAATCGCAGACGTCTGGGCAACGCTCGGACAGGTCATATGTTTATTTACCAGTGAAGGTGCTATGCGATCACATGTTTTGTTTCAGATAGCAGCACATATGCTCCAGTATCAGTTTTGGCTCATAAAACTAAAGTAAATAAAGCAGGTCGGCCTTCAGGAGTCTGCAAACCATACAGCATCTTTTCTGTTTTAAATGTAATATGGCTGCCTCTGTTTTTCCTCACACTATAATAGGGTTGCTATGTTTACTTCCCAGAGAGGTAAAAAAAATTAGCATGTGCAAGGACAACAGAGGCATAATCGGTGTGTGCAACCCACGGCTACGCTACTACAATCGTGCCACATGTCATTGAAAACTGTAGTAAAGCCAGCAGACGTGCTAGGCAGGCAGGCAGGCTAGGCAGACAGGCAGGCAGGCAGGCAGGCAGGCATCCGGCTGGCCCTGCTGCTACAGTTGTTGTGTAACAGGCTGGTGACGATCAAACGCAGGCACATGTTTCTTTTGA
Source organism: Centroberyx affinis (assembly GCF_046629955.1). Taxonomy (NCBI): domain Eukaryota; kingdom Metazoa; phylum Chordata; class Actinopteri; order Beryciformes; family Berycidae; genus Centroberyx; species Centroberyx affinis. The sequence goes on from NW_027281779.1 coordinate 14,296, forward strand.
CCTGCCTCGCAATAATCCTCCAGAGCGTGGATATATCAAAGTCACGCAGGTGTAGTTTGGGGTTTTTTTCGTTGTGGATTCGGATGCTCGGATGCAGGCGGTCCAATCGCATCTTATTTACTATCCAGGTTAGAGGTGTTGGAGCTAGTAGAAGCAGCTAAAACAAGATTAAGTATAAGGTACTATGCTATATTATGTGGTAGTGAGAGGATCAGTGGTACTGGGAGGATCAGTGTTTACCAATTGTTAACCATACAGGCAAGGGTATGATTAATTTAGGCAGGATGATTGTGCTACCAAGATATTAGATCAGTCATCATTGAAGTACTGAATGATATTATCTTGATGAACCCATAGCCTAGATAAGACTGAATGTTTTGCTCGTTCCGGGTGAAGTTAGTTCAACTTGGCGTTAAGGACCGACATGTGACTCAATATTGACATTTGAAGTGACGTTTGCCTCTCGACCGGCCCGTGTGAATCTGGCCCATTCTTTCGAGACCCTAGCTTTAGCAAACACTCGAAATGATCAAAGCTCCCCCCCCCCCCCCCCCCCCACCGTGAATCAAAGTTTAAATGTATTTACCCGTAACGCAGAGCTTTCGTAAGATCTGTTTTTTTTTCGGTCTCAGGTAAGGCGTCAGGTACGTCCAGTCCCTTGAGCAACATCTGTTAGACCAAAAAAAAAAACTAGAGGAGAGGGGAGGGGGGGGGGGGGGGGAAAGAACCCCCTGCTCATTCCAAAACAAAGAGCAAAGTTCACAGCAGAGCAAATACCGAGACTGCGCCGGAAAGGGTTCACTCCCCCCCCCACCCTCCACCCCCCGTTAGCAGGATGAGGGCTCCGTAGGGCTCGGGATCTCAGATGGTCCCGCCGACCCCAGCCGAGGGATCACAGCGGCGCAGAGGCTCGCGGTATCGGAATCCAATCCAACGGACCAAACATGTTCAAAAGTGGGCTGAAGATCATAGGGAGTGAGTATGACCATTCAGTGTCGGTGTCATTCAAACTTTGAAGTCTTCTTAGGGGAACCTGGGTTTGCTGTGGCGAGAGTTTTTGGGGAAAAAGGCTCCAGGGAGAAAGTGTGCTGATGGGAACGATCCTTTGCTATTAAGCTTCGTAAGGATGCTTTTGGAGAATGGCAGTATGATAAGAAATATTTGTAGTATCAGTGGTTTGTGGAAGGATATTGCACATTTGTCCCCATCGTTGTACATCGCCGATATTGTCGTGTTGGACTTCCTGTGGAATTGTTCTCCGCGTTTTATCGCCTTGGGATTTTGCCCATGAAAAGGTTTTTTTTTTTTTTTTTTTTTTTTTTTTTTTTTTTTTTAAATGGAAATACAGAATTCGTTTAATATGGAAGTAACGTGTTTCAGGCCCGTCGCCCGCTCTGATGAAATCTTTTGCGAACGCGTTGTTTACTCATATTGATTTTCCCGAAAGATCCCTCGACCGCCAGATGTTTCTGACACACACCGGTTCCAGCAGGCTCATATCTGATATTGGGGGGGGGGGGGGGGGGATGTGAAACCCGATGAACGTCACAGACCTGGGTAGACTGTACATCGCTGAAGCGTTTAGGACTAATGGCAGTGACGTGAAAAAACACATCACGGGCGAACAGGCTCATGTTATTTGACATTAGGATGAGGATATTGGCTGGTCAGACCACGTGTCATAGGGCATACAGCCCAGTTAGGCTTAGCTACTTCACACAGTAGCGCATATTCCACTGCACTGTCTGCCAATAATAATACTAATGACTCCATATTTTCCGTTGTGGAATTGCTCATTGATCCTTTGATCAGTGTGCAGAGCTGGAACTGCCCCTGCCTTTGTGTGTCGGTTGGGTAACGAATTAGATATAGGCCTATGCCATATCTGCTTAGTGATTCCATCAGTCTGTTGATAAGTTGCATGTCACTGGTCTAGGCCCCTGAGCCTTACTTAACACTTGGTTAGTTAGACTTGAAGGGTTAGGTTAAAAGTGCTAGGTGTAGCATTTTAGCACCGAAATATCATTACTACATTAATTCTGAGACATTTGTGTAGTTACTGTAAACAAATGAGAGCATCGCAGAGAGGAGGTTGTCAGCCTCTACCGGCCTCTACACTGCATTTTACATGGTGTGCCACTGGGTTAGATGTGGAGGTGAATCTGCTGAATCGTTTTACAGCGCAAAGGGAGATTGCTCTACATCACAAAAGTCTTAATTTTGAGGGACACTATCAATAACAATACCACTGGGGTGAGATAGAGGCTACCAATCGTCTTGACATTTGTTTATGGTAAATATACCAAGGTGTCAATTTATTTGACAATGATATATGTATGTTCAAAAATGCTACATGTAGCACCTTTTTTAAGAAAAAAAAAAAAAAGAGTTTCCAGTTTTTTCAGTGGCATAATCATCCTCCCCTGATTACATAGTGTTGCTTAGATATTTTCATGAAAGGATACTATCCATGTTTGTATGCGGGTGTGTGTGTGCGTATGTATGGTTGTTTCTGTGTGTGTGTGTGTGTGTGTGTGTGTAGTGGCCATGCGCCTGTCTGGTTGTGTGTGTGAAGGAGGTTGACGTTGGCCTCCCAGATTGGCCCTCAGCAGTGTGTATGACGGAAGCCAGCCCATCTGTTGTTGGAGGCAGAGAGCTGCTTATCCTGGCTGTCTTAGCCCTCAGACGCAGATTGGCAGCGACATTTCAACAACACAGGTGGCCCCGGCCAGGGCTGTCTTCACCTCCCCGCCCCCCCACCCCCCCACCCCCCCCAACCCTACCCCACCGCCCCGCCCGGGGCCCTGGGCAGCCAACCTCTGGAGCGACAGAACCCATGCTGCTTAAACAGGCAGCCGCCTATCGGGTCTCAGGAAATAGAGCCCTTGTAAGCCGATACTTCTCAGGAAACTTTCCAAAATTAGATTTGTCTTTTAATTACCTGGAAACTGTAGCCTAATCCATGCTTTTATTTGGTCACATCTTGACGTTCGTACGGCTGTCTAACCCAGCGGAGTATATCCAGATTACACTTAGTTAGTATTCAGGTTCTGCAGTTACCACCCGCCAAGGGCCAGTGGTGGTAAACTTTGTCTTTGGCAGATAAATCAATAAGGGTCACCTGACAAACTTTGTCCTGCTGACCATTGTACTCTCTCTCTGACTGTCAGCCAATCAAAGCAAAGCAAAACAATGGCTGTGTATCAAACAGGCTCCTGATTGGCTGCCTGTTATGCTGCTCTACACAAAGCAGTAGCATCTAAACTTCTGTTTCTCTGCTGCCTGGATGGTTAACTAACCTCATGTTAGCTGAATCTTAATGTTGTTCCCATGTGTCGAGTCACTTCATGATGAATTACAAGCTTGATCCACTGTAAAAGTGAATGAGCAAGTTGTAAATCTGTACTTGTCTCTCCTGTCTCTCTTCTAAATTCTATACACTAAATAGCATGAATTAGCCTATTTTGGCCATTAAAATCATTCAAAATAGTTTCTTTTGACTTTGTTAGCCCTTGGCATGTGAAGCAACTGAACTTTGGACACTGCTATTATAATTCCCGGTACTGCTGTATTAACCAGAAGATTATATCCAGATTATAGTTCATCCAAAATGCTGCAGCCGAGTTCGTGACAGGAGCTAAAAAGAGACGAGACAGCATATTACCCCCATGTTGGCTCCACCTCATCGCCTACCAGTGCAATTGAGGATTGATTTTAAAATGTTATTGATCATTTAAGGCAGGGTTTTGGATTTTAACCCCCTTATGAGTGCCTAGTCTGTATTTTGTTTTTATTTTTGTTGTAATTATTCGGTGTGTTTACCCTTTTGGATTTTATTTTTTTCTTTATTCTTCACAATTTCATTGCGTACATTTGTTTATTTATCCTGTAAAGCACTTTGTAGCTCTGTCATTATGTCAGGAAATGGATGGAAATGAACATGAAACCTGAAACATGAAACATGAAAGTAAGCACAAAAGTAACCATGAGACATGATGCCTATCTCGTATTGTATGGATGCTTTGTTGTCTAACAGTGTGGTTATGCTTTATTTTCATAGTGAAGTGGGTAACAGAGCAAACAAAAGGCCATAGTGTTTGTCCGTTTGAACAGTTTGGACAGTTTGAATTTGCAGGATTTCAAGACCTAGAAGTCATGTCAGCTGACATGAGTACACCAAATGTCTTCTCCTTAGTGTGTGGTGGGTGGAGGTGGTGAAGAGGTTCAGCCATAGAGTCCAGCTTTCTCTAGATGGAATGTTTGCTCTCCAGACACTTTTGGATTTCACTTTGGATTTCACTCTTTTGTCACTTAACTGTTTGGAGAAGATTTCCTGCCTGTGATGAATCTGCAGTGTCACAATAAAGCGGGACGGGACGCTCCTCTCTGTTGCAGCCCCACTTTAGGATTTTCGGCTGATAAAACCTGTATTTTTTTTGCATAAAAAATGTCACCTAGTGAAGCTTTTAACTGACTATTCACCCTGTGGTCGATGTAAGTGTTTTTTTTTACATGGCCTCGTATGAGCAGAAGGCCCTAGATAATGCTCACAGTGAGGAATGTTGTCCCTGTAAATCTGGGATAAGAGCCTGTTGTGTAGCTCGAGTCCACCCCCCCCCTCCTCCCTCCCTCCCCCCGAATCCTCCATGCTGCGACTCTACTTGGCACAACCAGTCGTAGCCCTATTTAATACTGATAAGATACCAGTGTGCTCGGGCTGTAAAAAAAAAAAAAAAAAAAAAAAAAAAATCCCTGTGGAACGCACAAGTGTGGGGGTGGATGGATTGGGTGGTGGTATGTGTGGGTAGTAGTAGGACAGTTTTTAAATGTGGGTGGTTAGGATAGTTTCTTCTTCTTCTTTCCACGTCTGGGGAGAAAAAAATGCATGCAAAGAATGTTCCCGAGCAGGCTGCATGTTGCTGTTCTGGGTGTGCTAAAGTCCCAGAAATGCAGTGGAAGCGTCAGGCGGGGTGTTTTTTTTTTTTTTGGGGGGGGACCCGGCCCAACTGTGTTTTGTGTGGGTTTTTTTCGGAGCCACATTGCAAAAGGAAAGCGGTACGATGGTGAAATACTTCCCGAAACCCCCCCCCCCGGTATACGGTTTACTTGTGGGTGAGAAATAAACCCCACGTTTCCTCTTTTTCTAAAAAAACCTTCTGTTAGACGCTGAGATGGCGGTCTCCCCGGGCCTCGGTCTCTCTGTCCATCGCCCACCCTTCTCTCTCTCCACGCGTATCTCTCTCTCATAGAGACATCATGACACTGGCGAGTTGACTGGATCTCCGAGGAACCCGGCGTTTAATATTGACAAATGGGAGCTGGGAGCCTCTCCAGGGTTTTTTTTTTTTTTTTTTTTTTGGCCGGATTGGCTGTTATTTATGGAGGTCACAGCAGTCCCGGTTGTTATTTGTGTCATAGGCCTGTGTGTTTGTGTGCATCTGCTCAGGTGAAGAAAGATCTGCACATTACACAGCCTAACGGTCCACTTTTTCAAAGGGGTAGACGGGGTAACTGGAGTAATGGGAGCAGGGGTTCAGAATATCGGTGTATCAGTTGGGGGGGGAAGCTTTTATCGAACATACCGGACCAGTATTTGGCGTTAATTTGGCATTTCCCAATATTCGGCTTCACACACACACACACACACACATGCGGAGCGCCGGGGGAGCTGTGGGAACTCTTCTGTTTTTTTTTTTCGCATGCGGAAAATGTCAGATGACCTGGCTATTTAATCCAGCGCATAAAGAGGCTAAGCTGTCATTTTGGCCCCGGAAAAAATGGGGAGTATGAGCAGCCCCCCCCCCCCCCCCCTTACATCCCATATGTTTTCGCGCTTAAGCATTGTAATCTTGATAAGCGTGCCGGTGTCATCTCGGCTATATTGCCTGTCCGGCCCGTTATCGGGAGATCGAGAGACGGATTTATTTCGCCGCTAAACCCACGCGGCGGAATATCAGCCCATGTATTCAAAACCAAATTGGGAAGAAGATCCGAGCTCCACCGTTCAGCTTTAAGTTGGCACCGGTGGAGTCGGTGGATGAGCGTTTTTTTTTTTTTGGTGGAAGTGCGAGGCCTCCTAGGTGGCGCGGCCTGCTTAAAGGACAAAGCTTTAGTTTGTTTTAACGGGACTTAGACGAGTGATGTTATGTAAAGGCTGCGGTTTCGAGACAGACTTGATATACTGTCCTCCGGTTTTCCGAGGCTGCAGGTTTTTGCCTCTCTAAAACACCACTGCAGTAACAAAACCAGTCTAATCAAGCCCGCTGTGTTTTAAATGTGCTCACTGACCGTAAAGACTGGAGATTTGGAGATTGGGAGATGGGATGCCGTTCCACTCGGAAGAATATTTCAGATGGCGTGGCGGTGATTGACGGACGCCGTTTCCCCCCCGCGGTCTGATCGGCCCGGCCGCCCCGACGGGTCACGCGGCCCCCGCGAAAGAGGGTTCCTGTCTATTTCGCTGACTCAGGCCTCCGCGCCGGCGCCGCTTCCTATGTTTGTTCTTGTTTTCTAGCGGCCAGCAGGCAGCATGGATTGGAAATGCCGGAGTCACCAGTGGAGTGTGTGTGTGTGTGTGTGTGTGTGTGTGTGTGTTTGTGTGTTTCTTGTACTTCTATCCTTGTGAGAACCAGTTTGAGTTTTAGACCTTCAAAGCGATGACATTTCCTCTTCTTCTTGGGTCTAGTTTAGGGTTAGGACTTGGGTTTAGAGTTAAGATTGGAATTAGGATTAGGTTTAGGCAGGGATGAACTAGGGCTGGGCGATATGGACCAAAAATCATATCTCGGTATTTTGAGGCTGAATGGCGATACATGATATATATCTTGGTATTTTCTACGAAGTGGGCTAAATGTTCAGCTGTAAGTAGGGCTGGGCGATATGGACAAAATTAAATATCACAATATTTTTAACCAAATACCTCGATATCGATATTGTGACAAGATTGTAGGGATATTTTCAGAAAATATTTACACAATGAGATTTTTGATAAATAATCATCAGTAATGTGGATATAATGACTAAGTGGGTAAAGGCAAATAACAGAACAGCTAGAACAGTCTGGTAAGTTCAGAAAATGACATCACTTTACTGTAATGCAGCCTTTAAAACCAGGAAAAGACACTTATGCCATATCACGATATTACCATATCCAAAATCTAAGACGATATCTAGTCTCATATCACGATATCGATATAATATCGATATATTGCCCAGCCCTAGGATGAACCCACCTGAACTCAGTTTACCCCCTCCTTTCTATTTGCAGGAAGACAGTGGACGCTTTTCAGGCTGACATAAATCTTTATGACCTAAATTCATAGTATGCGTATCATGGTAAATGGTCTCAAATTTTAATTGTATTAGAATAGGAAGGAAAGAAACATGAATGCTTTTCTGAAAATTCTAGGGCTGCAACTAACGATTATTTTCCCTGTTGATTAATCTGTCAATTATTTTCTCGATTAATCGATTAGTTGTTTGGTCTATAAAATGTCAGAAAATGGTGAAAAATGTGGATCAGTGTTTCCCAAAGCCCAAGATGACGTCCTCAAATGTCTTGTTTTGTCCACAACCCAAAGATATTCAGTTTACTGTCATAGAGGAGGAAAGAAACCAGAAAATATTCACATTTAAGAAGCTGGAATCAGAGAATTTTGACTTTTTTTTTTTGACCGATTAATTGATTATCAAAATAGTTGGTGATTAATTTAATAGTTGACAACTAATCGATTAATCAGTTAATCGTTGCAGCTCTAGAAAATTCATATTGGTAGTTGCCTTAAGATGCTCATCGACTGGAAGTCACAGTTCACCCATCTTGGGTTAACACTTGGTTTTAGGGTTAGAATCAGCATTAGGTTTAGGGAATGAATGAAGTCAATGGATTGTGCTCATGAGGATATAAGTACAAGGATATAAGTGTGTGTGTGTGTGTGTGTCTCAGGTCAGGGCTTGATTAGCGCAGCGGGGCGTAGCGGGGGGGGGGGGTCCAGCTGCTCCCCTCCAGAAGTGTGCCGCGACACACACACAGCGAGGCCTCCGACCCATGATCCCGGCAGCTGGAGGAGCAGGACCCGGCCGCCCCGAAGCTAACGAGACACGGGGCGCTTGCTGCTCCGTGCGTCCCCGGGCAGCCTCCGACCAAACAGCTTTTTTTTTTTCGTTCGTTTCGAAGCAGAGGAACCGGGGGCCGCGAAATTCTCCAAAGCTCTTGAGATGAACTCGGCAAACCTCCACAGCGAGGAGCCGCGTACCGAAAGAGCGGTCGGACGGCATTTTTCGAATATCAGATGCTACCGAGGTATAAGATATTCATCTGTCTGCCTTCGTTATCTCCAGTTCTGTCTGTTGTGAACGTGATGCCTAGTCAGCACATCCTGTACATATGCTGTAAATTCATATTAGCATATGCTCTTTGTCATAAATCTTATTTTTCTAGTTTTATTTCATACTGAACATATTTTTTTTTTTTGGTGTATTTCCATAGCATGCATATTTTCATTCAGTTTGCTTTGTCAGCTTGTCCTACCGCTCTTGTTCACACCCTCATAATGCAGTTTTTTTTCATACTTTTCATACATTTCTACTTTAATATGCTCTTGACACGTTGGAATTGCCTGTTGCGTCATGTTTGAAGTCATGAGGAGCAGAATTTTGATGACTTCTCGCTTCTGTAATTTGAGGAATATTGAGTTGAAAGAGGATGTTTGGGCGGGACGTAATGCAGGGAGGGACTGTTCCAAAGTGGGCAGGCTGGACACACATGGAGAGATAAAGGCAGTGAAGCCCATTGCATCATCACTCTAGATCAGTGGTTCTCAACGTGGGGTCCGGGGACCACAAGGGGTCCTTGAGGGGGTTGCAGGGGGGTCCCCAGCAAATTCATGAATTGTTAAACTTCAGCATTATTTCATTTACAAGAAGTTAACACAATTAGAGAATGTAGAAGAATGACTGTTTTGATCATAGATTCTCTGTTATCTCTCTACCTACAATACAGATAGTCATGGAATTCTGGACAAAATCATATCTAACAATACAAATATTCTCAAATTTGGGTTCGAGAGACAACATCTCATCAAATGGGGGGTCCGTGGCCCTAAATTGGGGGTCCTTTATATGAAAAAGGTTGAGAATCACTGGTCTAGATGGTATTATTGGTTGGAAGGTGAAAAAAGTCATTTTAATTTCATTGTGATTTTAATACCCTACTGTTATCTATTCTTATTTATATTCTCTTATTTCCTTGATTTTGCCGCTGCAACGACCGACCCCCCCCCCCCCCCCCACAGATTCCATTAAACCTTTACTCTTCTCTCCTCTCCCCCCCTCCAGTCACCCCTGACCTGTTCCCGGACACGCCCCTGGTGCCGTCGCTGCCCTCCCTGTCGTCGGGCCGGGCCGGCCCCGCTCCCCAGAGGCCCCGGAGGCGCAGCGGCAGCGCCGGCGCCGCCAGGCCCCGGCCGTCGCGCTCAGCGGGCCCCGGGCCGGGCCCCGGCGGAGGCGGCATGGAGGTGGGCATGCGCGTGGTGCGCGGCCTCGACTGGAAGTGGGGGAACCAGGACGACGGCGAGGGCCACGTGGGCACGGTGGTGGAGATCGGGCGGCAGGGCAGCACCACCACGCCGGACAAGACGGTGGTGGTGCAGTGGGACAGCGGCACGCGCACCAACTACCGCACGGGCTACCAGGGAGCCTACGACCTGCTGCTCTACGACAACGCGCAGATCGGTGAGCGCTCCAGACTTTAGGGAGACATTAGGGACGGGACGATGTATCCAAATTCTATATATCACGATACAAAAATGTGACAGTGTATCGTGAGGCAGAAAAATGCTTAGTGTATTGCATAGCGTCCCATCCCGTCCCGATTTCATATTTATCATAGAATTGATCAGTGTTAACAGTGGTTGTCTATGGGAAGACCTTAACCTGAACTGTGTCTTGTGACATTTTAATCAGATTCCACAAGTAGTACTATTGTCATCCTGGGTCTCAATAGAAAGATTTAGTATCCCATAGGGCTGGGCGATATGGTTGAAATCAATGTCATGATAATCATAAGGATTTTTCTCAATATATCATGATATGGTTCATGTATGAAAAATCACGTAAATAATCAAATTAATGTTCATCTCATTTGAACTGAATGGTAATGTTAGGTGTGGTGTCAAACAAAACTGAAATTTTCAAATAATATTCCTACCATACCTCATTTTATGAGAGTTTTTAAGTAACATTTGCTTGTCATCATCAATTTAGACAGCAGAAATGTGTGTCACGATATCAAAATATCTTCATATCATCACGATATGATTCCACTGAAAGACGATAAACAATAATATTGAATTATCGCCCAGCCCTAGTATCCCATAGTCAAAATGCTGTTTCAGCAGAGAATTAGACATGACATTAAAATGATCATAGATACTGAATATCAGCACAAAATATCAGCTTTAAGCAGTTTCACTTCAAATACCTATGTCAGTCAAACCCTACTCAAGACCAGCTATTTCCTTTTTTTCCTTTTTTTGCCCAACTTGTTTTTCTTTTCAAGGAAAAAAAAAAAAAAATCAAAGGTCATTTCATTTTCTGTACTCTATCAGCTGTGATGAAGGTCACACGCTTTTAGTCGGAAATCTGTTTCCACGTGTTTATCTTGCATATTTGTGCTTGCTTGTTTGTCATTGCCTTCCCTGAGCCCATTTTTTAACACGTGGGGGTACAGTAAAGTCCAATCTCTCAGCCGTCAGCCAATCCCGCTCTGTTTTGGACTCAAACACACTCATGCGGGCTTCATTTGCATTTTGCCCCATTAAAAGCGACATTTTTCTGCCTCGGATGCTCTGGCCCTTCAGTTAATGGAGCGAAAAGAATAGAAGGACAGAGGAGGAGATGGAGAGCTGAGGTTTAAGAGGGGGGTGGGGGGGTATTTTTGTCACCGGTTGTGTGCGCCTCAATTCCTCCACATCTGATGATATTAGCTGCTGTGTTGTTGAGTAACATCGGGTAAGGACATGACGTAAGCTGCGATATGCTTCAGTGACTTACATATTGGAGATAACGGTATATATCGTAGTTGAATATTATGCATCTTAATGTGCAGAGTATGAAAGCTTTGCTAGTAAATTTAATTTCTTAGCAATGGAACTAGATTTTAGAAAAGAAAAGAGTGATTAAACACGGGGTACTTACCTGCCACAATGGCTCTCCATAGTCAAAAGTATCCAGCATGTAGTACTAGTACTAATTTCAAGCCCTGTTAGCTTGTGTATGTTATTCTTTTATTCTCCATGCTAAGCCTTTGATAAGCTGTTTATAGTCATATTAGTGTTCCAGTAGTTTGTGAGCAGGCACAGTATCCCAGCTGAAATATGAAAAGCCCAAAGTGTTCAGCTTGTTGAATTTATGACCCCAGTCATTTTCCCCTCTGGGCTTTGTCTTTGACCATCCAACCGCCTCTCCTTTCCCCCCCCAGGGGTGCGTCACTCCAACATCATCTGCGACAGCTGCAAGAAGCACGGCATCATGGGAATGCGCTGGAAGTGCAAGGTGTGCTTCGACTATGACCTGTGCACCCAGTGTTACATGAACAACAAGCACGACTTGGGCCACGCGTTCGAGCGTTACGAGACGGCACACTCCCAGCCGTGAGTACCACACCCCCGCTTCCCCCCGCCTGTCTGATCCTCATTTCAATAAGTTATACTGTGGTGCCGTTCATTTGAATGTCTGTATTTGACTAGCTCGCTCTGTCTGAATCCACTCCATTCATAGGAAGTATAACCTTTTTAGTGTTGCATCCTTTAATTTGTCTGGTTTCTTTTGCAAGTTTCCCACAAAAACAATTTACTTTAGCCCTAAATTGTTCTGTATTTTAAGAATGCTATAGGAAAGTCAAGGGAGTATCAGAACGACATACAAAGCATCAAGTGTGATTTGAGGAAAAAATCAAGTTGTGAGAGCACTGGCTTGAGTAATGAAGACAGAAAGATCAAGAAAGAGAAACAAAGAAAGAAATTAGTTTTCATAAGTTAGAAATGCATGCATCAGGACAGAAGCAACTCATCATGTTTTTGTCCAAATACACTAGAATTTTGTACTCCAAGTATGGCTGATATTCCTGAGGATATGACATTGGAATTCATTTTCAAATATGGATTTTGAAAAAGGTTCAATTGACCACTCTTTTTGTTTTAAATAAAGGACCATAATTTCCGTGTAAGTAGTGTCAAAAAGTTGTATAGAGGCATAGTAAAGTACAAAATTACAATGGGACTGATAGCATGTAGGAGTAGGTAGTGCACTAGTAAATAGCCACTGACTTCAATATGAATATTCATATGTAATTAAGTTAAAAAATACTGTATACATTTGGGGACTAACTGCAAAACTATGCATTGATAACTTATGAGTACAAGACAGCCAATCAATACATAAAGTGTAATATAAATCATTTTGGGACTTAATCTGGATGCTTACTAGAGCCAATTTACTGCTGAATAACTAGCTATACTTAAATGAACATTCCTTGTTTGTCAAACAAGCATAAACATAACCAAACATAAGCATGACCATTACTCATGATATTGATTATTTATCAGTATATTTGAATGCGATCTCAACTCTCTTGCTCCCTAGTTGATTAACTGCCTTCATCTCTTCAGTGGAGAATACAGTAACATGATAGCTTATAACATTACATAGAGGCACTGCTTACAGAACATTATACTTTATTATATAATGCTAGAGTATGTGTTGTCTTACAATCATTAATAGATTTAGTTATATATCTCGCTATACATTACTGTATCACAGCAGTCCATGCAAACTAATCACGACAAAGAATTCAGAAATTCTTGCATTAATGTGAATTTTATATATACAATAGAAATATAGTGTCTGTTATTAGAGAGAGAAAAATTCCAACACCACAGAATATCAATCATCTGGTCAAGTGTATGAAGTTATCCAACTTCTTACAGGTGGATTGTCACCAAGTATAGAACATTGAATCATTATGTTTGCATATTTGTTAAATCACTATTGGTTGCACAGGGTTACATACAGTGTGTATGCATACCGAAGAATCTTTTCCCAAAGAATGCTTAAAATATGAAGAAGTAGTTATATGACAAAGTTGAGGTTGGAGAATAACAAGAAGAAGCAGAAATATTTGGAAGTTTTGTACGGACACTAATAAGCGACTGCTGCCCTGCTATGGATAAACGGCCAGTGAGCTGATTCCAAGTGTCGAATGTGTCCAGATTTACTGGAGTGACTCCTCCCTTCAGAATCCGCTCTTCTGCATCAGTTCACAGTAAAGCTCCCAACCGCCTCAGGCACTGTCTGAATGTCAGCTGGCTGGCCTGTTCCCATTTTAATAGGGGGGGAGGGGGAGGGGGGGGGGGTGATATGTGTGACACACTTAACAAGAACGCAGGATTCTTCTAGACTTTAGATCCAGTCCAGGTCCGACTCACTTCGGTCCGTTCCTGCGCGCGCTTCCTAATGAGTGTTGCGAATCTTTTTCTTGGTCATGACTGATGCTTTTCGTCATCCGCTGGGCTTTATTTAGTGTCATTTCGCAACAAAGTGTAGATGCTGACGTGTCTCATGACAGAGTGAGTCAATATGTTGAAGAAGTCATGGTTTGGGGGTTGGTTTTTGGAGTGTCCATTGGCCCTATAGGACTGTATTGAAGGCAAAAAAGATGGAAGTAGCTCTAGTGACGCAATTAACAAGATTTTGGTCAGAAACGATCGGTACAATGTAAGATTATGGAAAATACAGTCCAGGCTGAAAAGGACACTGAATTGAAAGTCATATTGAAAGAATAGCACTGAAAACTTAGTTGAGTCAAATGGGACGATCTTACTCTTTTGCTCAGCAGATACACGCCATGTATTCCCCCTTTCTACCACTTTCTGTCAGTCTCTACTATGTAACGTTTTGTGAGCACATTTCCCCCAGTAAATATGAGCAACCCATGTGTATAAAGTGAAAAGCGGACCCCGTCCCACAGAGGCCCAAACAAGCGCAGTGATCATTCAGCACTCTGACAGAGGTTGGACCCTCTCGTCGCGCCTCGTCTCCCACCTCAGTTTCTCTCCTGCCGGTATTGATTTCTCATCGGGGGCCTGAATGTTGTTTGGCTCAGCAATGTCCTTCATTAAAGCCGGTAGCTCCTGGTGGAACAAACACCTTTCTATGACCTGAGGATAAATCACTCCCCCCTCTGCAAACACCACTGCATTCTCACCGTCAGGCTCATTTGTCATCTTATTGAATTGGGGGGGGGGGGGTGGAAGCTGCTCATGTTAATAGGCGTATTAATAACTACCAATAATATACAGTAGAATTTCAATTAAGTGTAGGATGCTGGAAATTAAGAAAGTTCTTGATGGACTGAAAACTAAAGATGTTTGATCCTTGACCTTGGTTAGAGCAGATATTGTGGAACCTTCCCTTGTTGATAAATGTGTCCAACAGCACCGCTCTTAACAGCCAATCCTCTAATCTGTCAAGTTATTTAGAGGTTGTTTACAATCCCGCACCACCGCGGTACTTTAATGAGACGAAAGCTACACTTGTGAAAACTAAAATAGACTCAACGGAGATTCCCCCCGCTGGTGTGTTTTTTCACTCTGAGGCAATTTTATATCATTCGCTGCATTTGAAAGCGTAATGTTAAGCAGTCTGTTATTATGCGACGTGCACCGCAACCAGAAATGCTTTTTTAAAGGCTCGGCTCTTAATCTAAATGTAAAATAGCCAAATAAAAAACGGTTAAAAAGGCCACAACGCATGCACGATCGTCCAATGATCGGATTATCTTTTAGGATGGTTCCTTTGCTGCCATTTGGCTGCATTATACCTTGGGAATCGTTTTACAGGTGAAATTATTTGGCTGTGACATTGGAAGGGGTCACAGTAAGATGAGAAGGGAAACGTGGCTCATATTGCAGCTACACAGTGCATTTTCTATTTTCTTTTTTCGGTAAGCACACTTTGAATTGCTTAGATAGCCACTTTGCCACTTGAATCCTTTCATTCTTTCATTTTTTTTTTATTAAATATGACAATCGGTGGTGATATTTTCAAAGTGCTGATACAATTCTGTGGTGAAGGGGTGAATATTACCCTCCGATAATTACTTTCACTAATCTGATTTACGTTTAGAAAGGATGGAAAGGATTTGAAGTTTCTTCTGAATGGATCCGCGTCACGCCGATAACGCAACTTCATTATGAGTCTCGGGGAGATTTATTTTTACGGAGACATCTTAAAGGATAAGGCCGGTGTTTTTTAATGCATTGCTTACCGTCAACAAATCCTATGAAAATAACAAAATCAACAATGCGTTTGCTCTACTCCCGTTACTTTCTGACTTCCCACGTACCGTTTTTAGCCGTCAACCCGGAAGTCATTGGCTCCAATTGTAAGCTAAAAACCTTGAAATACAGCTCACAAAGACATAGTTTACATTTTAAAAATCGCTAACTGTTACCATGAAAAGTCAGGCTGTTGTAGTTATTACCAAATCAAATTCAAATGGGAACAAATTCTTCATTACGCCGGGGACTATTTTCGGTGCTACGGAACTACTTTCCTGAGGTAGCAAACGTGTTTACAGCCGGCTTATTAAGTTGCTTGAGAAAAAAGTCGGCCAGTCGTTGTTTAATACAATGGAGTTCTATGGCTGCTGGGACATGGCTTCATCGGGCATCGGCTACATGGACGAGACTTATTGGCAAAACAAAATCATTGCTGGTTTTGTTCTTTTCATAGGATTTGTTGATGGTAACCAATGCATTAAAAAACACCAGCCTTATCCTTTAAGCAGGAATGGGATATCGGCGTCTATAAGTGGCATAAGAGACCGTGACTCAGCTGAAAGTCAGTCAGCCGGCAGTAACGTGAATGGAGCCTTCAGACATTTCTGGCCTTGGCTGGAGAGGACGCATGATGGTGGGGAATGCGAGAATGTACCGGGAAAGACGGTTCACACTCTTGGATGTATTGGCCTTTATCGTCCGGAAACTAGTGTTGTCACGAAACCAGAATTTTACCTTCGATACGGTACTAAGTTTAATATCTAAAAATGTGTTATCCATTCATAACATGCAGTCATCAAAGATATCGAACCATAATCTGAGCCAGAATGGACGGGGAACGGGGAAAACATCACATGGAAGTCACGTCTTCTCTCGGCAGCTTTATGCTTATTATGCACGCTGCCAAAGACACAGTGCTCTTCTATCTCCCGACCCCCAGTCACCCGTATTGCATTGAAAAGCATTTCATAAGACCGATTTATGAACTGGCAGTCATGGAGCGAAGAGCGAAGAGAAATTTAGCGTGCTTGGCGTGGCCAGTGGGGGGTTCATTTCACGAGAGCCAGACATGTGTGTGTGTGAGGGTTTTAATGGTAACAGAGTTAAATTTGCAGAGATAGATGGGAAGAAACTTTATTAGTGTCCTCAGGGGGAAATGGGAAGTTGTCAACGCCGTAAACAAGGAGCTCATACTGGAGCAGCGGCATCACAAACACGGGGTCAGAGGGTCTGCGAGTAGAGCCGGATATACAGTCCAGGGGGGTGTTCCATTGTCATTAACACAGATTTAACTGGATTAGCACGCTAGCATTCTCACCTGCGCGGATTAGCATGTTAGCATTTTGGTGTATTAGGTAATTGGTCGTGGCACGTGGAACAAATTGAGATGGGAAAACATGTGCTATATACGTATTAATCTCATCTCCATCCGCAAGTCTGCATAGTACATCCCAGTTGTGCCTGGAAGTGACTCACTGGGTGTCGTATAATCCGTTTTTCCTCAACACCGGATGAAGAGCATTTTCTGTCACCGCGAGCGTTCACGAGGCAGCTTTGATTGAATTACTGTTGCAGTGTAATCGTCGTCTCATGACAGACATTCTCAACCTTTTTCATATCAAGGACCATAATTTAGTCCACATTAGAGCCACATTAGGACCCCCATTTGATGAGATTTTGTCTCTCGGACCCAAATCTGAGAATATTTTTATTGCTAGACATGATTTTGTCCAGAATTCCATGACTGTCTGTATTGTAGGTAGAGAGATAACAGTGAAACTATGATCAAAACAGTCATTCTTCTACATTCTCTAGTTGTGTTAACTTCTTGTAAATTAAATAATGGTGAAATTTAACAATTCATCAATTTGCTGGGGGACCCCCTGGACTCCCCTCAAGGACCCCTGGTGGTCCCCGAACCCCACGTTGAGAACCACTGTCTTATGAGAGTGCTGCAGGAGATGGCTATTTTATACTGTGTTCAGTGTTCTGAATAGTGATGGGACAATAACCGGTATTAATATGCTGAGTTAGCAGTCAGCATCCACAGGTCTGCATTTGACTTATTTTAGATGGTGTTATTTGGATTTTTATGTGTCGTTTAAAACTTTTCTCACAGTTTTTAGAAGCTACACCAGCATTTTTTAGTTGTGAATTGCAGAAAAAAGTCAAATATTTTACATATGTTCTATCGTCATACATTAAAATGTGTTTAAATAAGTCAAATGTATTGTATTTATTACAGTAAATTAGAGTATATTACAGCAGTGATTCTCAACCTTTTTCATATCAAGGACCCCTAATTTAGTCCACATTAGGGCCACGGACCCCCATTTGATGAGATTTTGTCTGTCGGACCCAAATCTGAGAATATTTTTATTGTTCGATATGATTTTGTCCAGAATTCCATGACTATCTGTATTTTAGGTAGAGAGATAACAGAGAAACTATGATCAAAACAGTCATTCTTTTACATTCTCTAATTGTGTTAACTTCTTGTAAATCAAATAATGGTTGAAGTTTAACACTTCATCAATTGGCTGGGGACCCCCTGGGACCCTCTCAAGGACCCCTGGTGGTCCCCGGACGCCACGTTGAGAACTACTGTATTACAGTACTGGTTTTAAGGTTTTCATCATATTAATAATTATCACGATAATATCATATATATCGAGATAATTTTGGCCAAGATAATCGTACTATAAAGTTTTCATATTGGCACAGGCCTAGTTCCTGAATGGCTTATAGTGATTTGCTTTTAGTTAAGTCTGCCATGCCTCATGTAGTACGCTGAGATGTGTGTGTAGGTGTGTGTGTGTGTGTGCATGCTGACAACACTCAGCGCAGCATATGTGTGTGCCATATGTTTACGGGAGAGAGGGCCGGTGTGCAGTTGGTTAATCGGCTCCCCGACGCACACAAACACATAAACACACACAAGCAGTTCCCAGGGAGCCTATCAGGTCGACCCGACGTCTAATCCTGCATGGCTCCACCTGACTTCCTCGACTCCTCCTCCCTGCTTTCTCTCTCTCTCTCTTCTAGGCAACATTGCCTGGAATTTCCACTCAAATTAGATTCCGCAGGGCTAACTGGAATTTCTCCGGTCATTTCTTTCCTGTGATATCCAGGGCATAACCTCTGGAGACTCGCTAGTCCCCTCTCTCTTCCTCATTTGCACTCCGCTCACACACCTCACATCCTCTTAGATGTGTGTGAAAAGGGGGTTTGAGGGACTAAAGGGAAGTTGATTGAGAAGTGTAGTGATGTGTGTTTTAAAAGATAGACTCGGGTCCTGGCTAGATTTGCATTTTCATAGTGTTTACCACAAACACATTAAGTAGCCACCTAGATGGAGATTTATTTTTGGTGTCTTTTCATGCATTCTGACACAGTAATTCCAAAATTTCAAAATAACACATCTTAATTATTGAGTATTTTAACGTGCTTACCTCAAAAACTGTGCTTTACTTTCCAGATTAATTATGATCTGAGGTGTTGAGCACTGAACATTGGAAAGAATACAACAACTATCACTAGATGTATGGATATGGATAAGTGTATGTAACAAATAGTGGTTCTATTTGTCCCATCATGGCCTTCTGAGCAGTCTTGCTTGGTTTAGAAGTGTAGGAGCTGTTGACCCTTGGGTGACTGTCAACCCTGGTGTTATGTCGATACGTCTGATTCTCTGACCCCGATCTGGTCTGGGAGTAGAGGTGACATTTGGTCGGGCAGGATTAGGAACTCCTTGATCCCTCGAAAGAACTGTTTTCTCTCTCGCACGCTCAAAGTAGCCGGACCCGAACAACAACGCGCCGCGAACCGAGGCTTCTCCTTCCGCGATATCCGAGAAACCCCACCCCGACATCCTTCTTACTCATGCGATAATGTCGGGTTGTGGCTTTGGTATTGTTCTTTCAGTTACTACTTCGACCTTTGTATTGAATCTGCCCGGTGTTATTGTGAAATTGGCACGGTTTCGCTACGTTCTCGACCACAATCCCCAATCCTCCGGTTCAGGAAGCCTGTTGCTCTAGACACCATTGTGTTCGTCAGCCTTATCACAGCCCCATCATCTTGTTTCCTGAATTCCCCAAAAAGCTCTTAAATGTGTAATGACTGTGTGTCTAATGCATTGAAGCGACACTGAAATTTGATATGACATGTCGCGACTGTATGTACATGTATATATGTTTCTAGGCCTATTGTTTATACCCTTATCCTCACAAGACCAGGCACAGGCAGATGAGGACATACTGTATGTTGTGTGCCTGCGGTCACGCATTCCTTGCAGGCAGGGATATACACACACACACACAAACACACACACGCTCTTAGCTTTGCCCTCTGACGGCCTGCTTTCTGATTGCTCTGCTGTCTAGGGATTAGACCCAAAGCCCTGTTTTTAGACACGCACACCTGACCTCGACACAGTCCTTGCCCAGCTCAGACAGTCCCACACTGAGATTTACCGTTAGTCGGCACTAAGTCACTAAGATGCACGGGTGCCGCCGGTTCCCGCAGTAGGAACCCAGGAACGTGAAAAAATCCGCCCGATGACAGGGGATGATAGCCAGGGCCGGCGTCGAGCGTTTATGGACAGCTAGGCAAAGCCCCGGAGCTAGAGAGACGTGTGGGAGCAGCAAAGCCTCTCTGAGGCTCCCCGAGGAAGACCGCTCACACCGGGCTCTTTTTCTTCTGATCGCTCTGGATTTGAGACGATTTTGAAGTCTAGCCACACACACAAAAAAAAGAAAAGCCGTTCGGTCAAAATGGAAGCTAGAGTTTGACTTCGTGGAGAAAGCATGGGAATAGGCAGCTCCTTTGCACCGAGATCTGACCAAATCTTTACCATAAGGTACGTCCGCTTCTGAGGATTGTGACTGTCTGACCCTGTCGTTGGAGTCTGGGCTGTAGGGGTGTCGGTGTGTTTGAGGTTAGAGCGTTGACAGCAGATTGATATCGGTGGCCAAGCACAGGCGGTTTCCTCCATGTGTTTTCTGTTTCGAGTTATTCCAAGCCGCTCACGGCTCTGAAATCCTGTCAGAAGAAAGACCTCGTCCTAATTTAGACGAGTACACAATCACATGTAGGCCATCTCCCTTGCCTTTGAAGAGACTCCTCTCGGCTCCTCGAGCTCTATTGGTTCCCGAGTCTTCTGCCAGGCTGTGTTTTACACTTTATTCCTGTGTTTGCTCCAACCTTTGGGGCCTGTGTATGGCTTTACATGTCTCAGAGCCAAAGCTGTTAAGTGTGGCGTGTTTTCCTGTGTGCCACTTAGTGGGTAATGTAGGCCAGGCTGTTTGTTTACTGAGTCAGTGTATCCTCAGGTTTTAGTTTGTTTTCTTGTGCTTTTCCAGAGAAGAATCTGCACCGGCTGGTTTTCAATCACTGATTACATATTAGGGCTGGGCAATATGGTTGAAATCAATATCATGATAATCATAAGGATTTTTCTCGATATCAATATATATCACGATATGGTTCATGTATGCAAAATCACATTAAATAATCAAATGAATGTTTATCACAAAACAGAAATATTCAAATAATATTCCTACCATACCTCATTTTATCAGAGTTTTTAAGTAAAATGTGCTTGTCATCATCAATTTAGACAGCAGAAATGTGTGTCACGATATTAAAATATCTTCATATCATCACGATATGATTCCACTGAAAGACGATAAACGATATTGAATTATCACCCAGCCCTAAGAGAGCCTATTGCAAAGTTAATATAACACAGTTAGTCTTAGTGTTATCTTAATAGTGAGTCTCAACATTGTCTTGATATAGGATGGTCCATAGTGCTATTTGTTCAGCTGTTCAGCTTTTATACCATGTTTTTCCCGTCACAGAGTGAGCTTGGCACCGAGGCAGAACCTCCCGCGGATCATCCTCAAAGGAATCTTCCAGGGGGTTAAAGTGGTTCGTGGACCCGACTGGGACTGGAGCAACCAAGACGGTGAGTCGGGGAGGGGGAGGGCAGAGTGAACCGACGTCCCCGGTGACTGTTCATACCACTAACCTGGCGCTGCCAACTCAGCAGGCCCCCCTACCTTCTCCAGCGCGGAGCTGTGCCTCTTCAAAGTGTTCCGCCATTCACGACCCATAATAACACTCCAACCTCACGTCTCATTAACCCGTGAAACGTCGTCGTGTTAATTGGTGTGTCTGCATGCACTTATATTGCCAGTGACTCACTTGAGTCTGTTCCACAGATGTGTGTGTGTGTGTTTTCAAAGAGACTTTGTTCAGTAACATTTATTTTCTTTGTTGTTCCCTGTGTAGTGGAATATACAGAGACGTATATGTTGCAACTGTTGAGGAAGGAGAGAATGGCGGTCTTTGGGGGTTATTTACTGTTTTGACTTGGGTTTCATTGGCTATCAGGCCTTTAATGTCTGCAGGTTCACATTACGTTACAAACCAGGGGTCAAGGGAATTTGTTTCACTATTGCAAATCATTAGGAACTAAATGGCAATTAATTTTTTGCAATGTTGCTGTTTTGAAAAATTGCCCCTTCTGTCAGATACAAAGCCTTCCCTGGTCGGTGCTTCAATGTGTTTCAATAGATGTTGAGAACAATCTGACACATCAGTGGGCTAAATTAAAGCCCTTGAATGTTTGCTCAAGGGAAGGATAAAATGTTATTAGCTCTTTGTGTTTCCTGGTCCGGGGTCATCTTTGTCTCTGAGAATAGCATCACTCCCTTTTCTGGGCTAGAGTGAATGAGTCAAAATGTCCTTTTGGTGTCTTTGAAATCAAGGCCCTGGGGTTTGGTTAAGTCACTCATCAGGCTTGAGTGGTGTATGCGGTAAGTGCACGCGGGGACGTTCTGGGCATGCTCAGAAACCCCCAGCCCACCCTCTACTCTTGTGGGTCACTGATTTTGGTTGGTGTGGTCGGGCACTGAGGCAACCTGATGACTTTGTAATGTTTTGATACCCAAGGTTTTCTCAGCTGATTGAAATTTACTACAAATTGATGTGAAGCCATCTTGGGATATGTTTATTGAACAATGACACTTATTTTGTTGAACACAAAAGGGGGAAATGTGTTTTGTCTGGTATTTTGACTCGTAGAGAAATCCTCAGCTCTGTGTATAAGGCACAGAGCTGTTTCACGTTTTCACTTGTTTCTTGGTTTCAGCGTTGGATTTGTAGAGTGGCTTAAGTAGCTCTAGAAAATCTAATTGGATGACTTTGACACTTTGCAGCCTATGTGCC
The DNA here is from genome assembly GCF_046629955.1 of Centroberyx affinis. Lineage (NCBI taxonomy): Eukaryota > Metazoa > Chordata > Actinopteri > Beryciformes > Berycidae > Centroberyx > Centroberyx affinis. The sequence goes on from NW_027281779.1 coordinate 36,870, forward strand.
CGCGGGGAACACTTTTCCTCTCTCACACACTTCTGTTTCTGTCATCTTGCCTGTCTCATACCTCATATTCACTGTCTTCCATTCATAGCCGACCTGGATCTTGTGCATGTGAAATGTTACTATGGATGATTACATGTGTATTCATGAACTAAAATAACTTTTTTCCTCATGAGTCTTTCTTCAGTAACTTATGCATTATGTTCTCTTGCATACTTGTGTGCGCTTTTGTGTGTGTAGGCGGGGAGGGTAAGGTTGGGAAGGTAGTGGACATTCGTGGCTGGGACACAGAGTCCGGTCGCAGCGTGGCCAGTGTCACCTGGTCCAACGGCACCACCAACGTCTACCGAATGGGCCACAAGGGCAAGGTAGACCTCAAATACGTGTCCGACGTCCAAGGAGGCTTCTACTACAAAGACCACCTACCAAAGCTCGGTAAGAGGAGCACGAGGTTCCTGTTTCCAAGCATGCATTCCTTAGACACTCTTTAGACTCCACAGAACACCTTAAGTTTTCTCCTTAAGTATGACACTTAAGGGTTAATTTCTCCTTAGCTGAGGGACTTACTTAAGGGTGTTGCACAGAATCCCTTAAAGCAAAAACGTTAAGGCATTTACTGCATTGAAAGAGATTTTACAGCGGTGAAATTCGACAGTTTCCATGGAGACCGTTTGTTTGCTTGCACTTGCGCTTACCTATCTGTTATCGTCTCACAAAGTTGGCCTATAGACAGTAAAAAAAAATGGCAGAAGAAAAGAAGACAAGAACACCAAATTGGTCAGAGGAGGAAAAGATTATACTTCTGGAGGAATACAATAAAAGAAAGCACATACTAAAAAAGTAAATTTGATCCGCAAATAACAGCAAACAGAAAACAACGAATGTGGGAGGAAATTGCAACGAAAATGAATTCAAGAAGAGGTCCATCCAAGAGGTCCAAAATAATACGACAACTTCTTCATTTATCGCCATAAACTCGACCATGTTGCGGTTAAGATAGAGTCAGAGGTGCCTTAAGTTTTTTTCCTTACTTTGGTTGCTAAGGTCTTTTGTGCAACGGTTTAACTAACTTCAAGGGACTCCTTAAGTATAAGACCAAGATAAGGAGAAAACCTTAAATACTTAAGTGAAACCTTAAGGAGAAGACTTAAGGTGTTTTGTGCAACCGGCCCCAGAGAAGCAAACCAATGAATCAGGCCAAAAGCTACTTCATGCCTCATACTTCATGCTTCATGCTTCATGCGTGGCTGACCCCACATCAGTTGGACCCTAGCTGACGATGCTGATGTATGCTTGACCCCCCCGTCTGTCCAGGAGAGCACGCAGAGCTGCAGCGGCAGGAGAGCGCCGACGGCCACTCCTTCCAGCAGGGCGACAAGGTCAAGTGTCTCCTGGAGGTGGACATCCTCCGACAGATGCAGGAAGGCCACGGAGGGTGGAACCCCAAAATGGCAGAGGTACTGAACTCCTCCCCCTCTGCCGCATAGATGAAGTACAGCATAGATTAGCCACGTTTAATAAGAGATAGACAGCTGTACGCACTTGTCCCCGTTGACTTCTTCCATTAAGTTTGCCTCTTTGTTTGAGTTAACCGCAAACTCTTTTTGCAGCCAAACACGGCCTCACATTCAACACACACACACACACACACACACCCTCTCTTGAACCTGGCATACAGTAGCTTTTATGTAACGGGGCTCAGATGGACGCCGGCGTGCAGCGGAGCGAAAAGGAAAGCGGAGCGTATTCCTTTCAAAACCACAGCTGCTAAAGCGAACATTAAGGTCACAGCCGAAGCAAGCGAAGTGACCCGGGCTGAAACGGCCCTCTTTGTGTTCGCAGTACATCTGTCGGATCGGGACGGTCCACCGAATCACCGACCGGGGCGATGTCAGAGTCCAGTACAGCAACAACATCCGCTGGACTTTCCACCCTGGGGCCCTCACCAAGGTACGGAGCTCCTGATACTTCGTAGCCTAGAGGTTTATTGGTATTAGCTGAGTACTATTAAAACATTCAATCTGTTTTTTGTTTTTTTTACCCCCTCTAGGTGAACAGTTTTGGAGTGGGCGAACTAGTGCGAGTATTGGAGGACGTGGAGAGTGTCAAGAGACTCCAGACTGGCCATGGAGAGTGGACAGACAGCATGGCTCCCGTATGCTCATTTAGTCTGACTTAGACTGTGTGTCACTCGCCACTGTAACGCCTTAATTTAGCAGACGTCCCGCTGAATTAAGAGTGAGCCGCAGCGGGAAAATTAACCGCGCCCCGGAAGTAATCAAGCTTAGAGCCGTTTTTCCTCGAATGTGCCCTGATTTACTTACCTATAATTAAAGAGGCGCAGACATTTGTCACGAGGAACCACGAATACTTCCTGGTTCCTGGTAAGACTAAAACCGGTTGATTCGTTTTTTGTCTCTCGCCATTTCTTTATCTCTGGTTTCCTGCGCAGGTCTGGAAAGTCTGGAAAAGTATTCAAAATGAATTTGATCGTTTCTAGGTCTTGAATAGTTTGGGAATTTGAAAAAAAATTCTGGAAAAGTATGGAAAATGTTGCGGTTCAGGTCCGATACACACATGATTCTAGCTTTTATGTTGTTGTAGAGCCACTTTGAGTCCACAGTTTTTGTTGATGTGAAGAATAATGTTCAGATAGAGGGACGCTCTTATTACCCAGCCGCTGTCAGCATGCATTATATCAAATACCCACCAAAATCAAATCCGGTCAAGAACATAGGCTTTGGGAAAAATCTGGAATTTTAAAATGGAAAGCGTGTAGGAACCCTGCCAATCATCTCACATATTCTGATATTTGTCTCTGTGAAGAACAATCTTCATCTATACAGTGATATGACCTAGTTAGCAGGGCAAGATGTCTATCTGCGTAAATCATATTGAACACCAGACAAAATCTTCAAAACAAATCGAGGTCTGGAAAAAGTATGGAATCTTTTAGTTGAAAATGTGTAGGAACCCTGTTATCTGCCCCTATTGACCTTTTCCACCTTACCTCCCCCTCTTCTTCCTCTTCTCCCACTCAGGCCCTCGGCCAGGTGGGGAAGGTGCTGAAGGTGTACGCCGACGGCGACCTGCGGGTGGCGTTCGGCGGCCAGACGTGGACGTTCAACCCGGCGTGCCTCTTGGCCCAGCCGGTGGAGGTGGACGCCAACCTCATGACGGCCGAGAACCCCAGCGAATCCGGAAGTAAGGCCTCTGCCGGGACGAGGGGTGGGGTGGGGGGGGTCTCCGGCCCCCTCTTGCTCTTTCTGTCTCCGGCCGTGCATGCGCTTAAAAAAACAAACAAAAAAAACCCCGGCTCTTTTCCCCCCCTGTCGGGCTTTCCAGCAGCATGTGGATACGGGTGTCCGTTTCATTCTGTGGAAGTGTTCTTTTCCTTTTAGTATGTCATGATCCTGCATGTGTGTGTGGGGGGGGGGGGGGGACATTTTGACTCATTCCACTGGTTCTGCACTGAGCTAGGCTTTGACGTTAACCAATGTGTCTTTGTTCGAAGGTTCTGCGACACCATTTCCGAGCATGTTGTTGGCATCGGAGCGTCTAGAACTTACACTGACCTTCTTTTCTCTCTCTCTCTCTCTCTCTCCTCCGCCCCCCCCCCCCGTCCCTCTGTTCCAGGCACTGTCATCTCAGTGCTGGAGAAGCTGCTGTCCCAGTCCACAGAGCAGGACAACCCCAGCCGGCTGGTCATCGAGGCGGCACACGGCAGTGCCAACAAAGTGCGGGAGCTGGTGCAGAAGTATCCCGACAAGGTTAGTGCAGCACTCCCCCTTCCCTGCTGCTGCAGTCTGCTGCCTGTCTGCTGCTCCTTCCTTTTGATGAGATTTTGTCTCTCTATTGTCAGATATGATTTTGTCCAGAATTCCATGACTATCTGTATTGTAGGTAGAGAGATAACAGTGAAACTACGATCAAAACAGTCATTCTTCTACATTCTCTAATTGTGTTCACTTGTAAATGAAATAACGGTGAAGTTTAACAATTCATCAATTTGCTGGGGACCCCCTGGAACCTTCTCAAGGACCCTTGGTGGTTCCCGGACCCCACGTTGAGAACCGCCGCACTACACCACATTCCCAAATTTTTAGAGTCCCACACCTGAAAACAAGGTCAAGACTAAGATAATGCACAATAATCTCAGTTCTCACACTATGGAATCCCTCAAATCTCGCAAAAACACAAATTGTATCTATTCAACATTAGAAGACTACGAACAGACTTAGCAGTCCTAGAGGTTCTCACATTTAACAGCCAGGCTTCCTCAGTCTTTTCTCATCTTCTTACCAAAATGCTCCCCAGAGAGTCTTTACGCCATCTCAGGCTTCAAGGTCATAATGAGAAAATTAAACTACCTTGGTATTATCAGAGCCCCCAAGATGTCTGATAGGTACTGCAAGACAAATGATAACTAGTCTCCAACTGAGGAGGACAGTAAAATTTAGCTTTTGTCGTTTAGTGGGCGGCAGGCATGAGATGTAGATTTTTTTTCTCCAAATAATACAAAAAGAAGCTTGCCTACCCCAGCTTTAAGTTGAATGAATTATGAATTATCCTGAACCTTTCATGGTATAAATTGTGTAACTTCTAAGTAACGTCTACTAAATTCTAAGCACTCGTGTCTTATGTTCCTGAGTAGTTTTCTATCAGATTGTGTAGCCGGAGTTCTGCTGCCGCTCCTGTATGAACCTGCAGCCGTGTGTGTCTGTGTGTGTGTGTGTGTGTGTGTGTGTGTGTGTGTGTGTGTGTACTGCTGGCAGGTGGATATCAAGAACCAGGGCAAGACGGCGCTGCAGGTCGCCGCTCACCAGGGCCACATGGAGGTAGTGAAGGCCCTGCTGCAGGCCAACAGCTCCATCGAGGTCAAGGACGAGGACGGGGACACGGCGCTGCACTACACCGCCTTCGGGTGAGACCGCACACACACACACACACACACACACACACACACACACAAAACCAGACACACACTGATGATTGATTTCTGTAATTCACAATGAGGTACAGCCCCTCTCTTCTTCATGGCTTCAGGAAAACCTTGTGATTGACAGATGGACTTGCCTGCCTCTTTCTTGTCATGTGATATTCATTCCCATAAGTCGGTGGTTCTCAACCTTTTCCATATCAAGGACCCCTAATTTAGTCCACATCAGAGCCACGGACCCCCCATTTTAATGAGATTTTGTCTCTTGGACCTAAATCTGAGAATATGATTTTTTTGTTAGATATGATTTTGTCCAGAATTCCATGACTATCTGTATTGTAGGTAGAGAGATAACAGTGAAACTATGATCAAAATAGTCATTCTTCTACATTCTATAATTGGTCTTATAAATGAAATAATGAAGTTTAACAATTAGTCTCAATTTGCTGGGGACCTCCTGGAACCCCCCTCAAGGACCCCCCTTGGTGGTCCCCGGACCCCGACGTTGAGAACCACTGCCATAAGCGTTGCCTAATCTGCCAGCCCCCCACCCCCCCACCCACAACATTAAACAGAATGTTGCGGTTGGGATGGGGGGGGGGGGGGGGGGGGATAGCTTACCATCTCCGAGGATTTGAACACTTGTCGAGAATAACAACTCACATGTGTCGCCGGCGGCTTCCAGCGGCGATATGTCACGCGAACAAACATATCCGTTTTGTTTTTTTTGTTTTTTTGTTTTTAAAGTGTGTGTTAGGTTGTCACGCAAACCCTAGAGCTGTGTGTAGCTGTTCCCAACAGCAGGTTTTAAAGCCCCCGTTTCACATACTGGTTTAAATTAACTCGATTCAAAACACGGCCGTCGGGATGGGTTGAATCAATCAAGATGTTCAAACAGTCGGGAATGAGAGGCAATGAGAGATGTTTAAATGTGTGTGTGTGTGTGTGTGTCTTTGCGTGTTGGGGGTGTAGCAATCAGGCCGAGATCGCGCGGCTGCTGCTGAGCAAAGGGGCCAACGTCAACCTGCTGAACAACTCCATGTGCACGGTGCTCCACATCGCCGTCAACAAGGGCTTCACCGACGTGGTGCGGGTGCTGTCCGAATACTCTGCCGACGTCAACCTCCAGGTAGACCCACTCACTGGTACTGTCCATGTCGTCCACCTCTGGTTTAATGGAGTTCCACCCTGAATTCTAGTAGTTCTGGAGGCATAAAAAGGGTCAAGATACTGAATATTGGCACAAAATATCAGCTATCAACTCTCTCTAGTCATCAGGTCCAAACTCATAGACATTTGAAACATCAGCCTAATTCAATTCGTTCAAGCAGTCCTCAAACACACACACACACACAGAAATCCGACTTCATATAGTGTTTTGGCTGGGAGTGTTCCGCTTACTTGAGTTCAGCTCTCGGCCTCATTAAGGCGATTCAGTATCTCTTTCGGGGCATTTTTCCGAACTGTCTTAACATGCCCCGCGACCGGGCCTCGAATCCGCTAAACATTTTTTTTTTTTTTTTTTTTTTTCTGCTTGACCAGTGCGGTTACTCAGCTGAAATGGAATGGCAGCCTTAGAGTTTGTTGTTTATGTGTGTCCTCCATTTATTAGTGCCATCTCCACTTGTGGCACCTACTCTTCCAAAATGATTCATAGTGCAGAATTGGAACAAATGATGGCACTTTGTGAAGGATACCGGGTAACTGAAGGCCTCGGTGAACAAAATGAAAACACTGTTACCGACCGGAACCTCTACCTCTCTACCCTCCCTCTCTCTCTCTGCCCCCCCACCCCCGCCCCGTCAGGACTCGTACGGGGACACGCCGCTGCACGACGCCATCGCCAAAGACTTCCGCAACATCATCGAGATCCTGGCCGTGGTGCCCAACATCGACTTCACCCAGCAGAACAACCGCGGCTTCAACCTGCTGCACCACGCCACGCTCAAAGGGAACAAACTGTGAGTGGGATTTAAGAGACGTCTCTACATGGGTACATTTGTGTGTTTTGGCTGGAACGCACCATGAATTCTAGGCGGATTATAGCCAGGATTTGGCATCACGACTGAGTTCCATGATCAGAGCGAGTCGGCGGTAGTTTGGGCCGGTGGTACAGACGGTCTTGTAGCGTGTGAGGGTTCAGGACTTTAATCTTTGGCCAGGATCATCACTATTATTTCAAACAAGTCTTGACCTTCTCCTGTAGTGTGAGCTGGTCAGTAGCCACGGTTGCTGAGTGTGTCTTCCCCAAATCCAGTTGCTTGTGAAGTGCCGATGGTCCAGTCTTTTTCACAGTCTCCTCAGTTGTGTGTAGTTTCCCCAGCTAGAGATGAGTGGAGTGTTTTGTGACAGTTTACACACACGTGTCGAAGTATGTGAGCATTGGAAACAGTTGTTATGGGCATGTGTGTGGGAGTCTCTCCCATGTGTTTGAATGAGGACTCTTAGGTCAACACTAGGGAGCCCATCTCCCACACAGCTTCTGCTGCTATTAGGAGTCCGGCATCTAATAACAGGCAACAAGAGCATGCCGTTTCTCTCTTTCTCTTTCTTTCTCTCCCTCTTTCTCTTTCCCTACACATTGACTTGTCCTCTGACCAAGGTTTTCCCCCAAACTGCAGTAGATCACCTGTCAATCAAACAGTGTGTGCGCTGAGCTTGGATTTTCTGTTGATGCAGTTTGAGTTTCTCTTCTCTTTGTCTGTTCAGCCATGGTGGCTATCACTGCTCATGCGAACTACCCAGTTCTTCTTCTTCTGTTTATTCCAAACAAACTGGAAACATAAAACGCATCACTTCCTGTGCGCCAGAGGATTTTTCCCGGGAAAGAGCTGCCAGACACGAGCTGTTTAGAACAGCAAATGTAAACGCTTTCATGAACTGGATATATACTGAACTAAAATGTGCAGTTTTATCTTGAAAAAAGACATTTATTAGGCACTGAACTATGGATCTCACATGACTAGGGCTACAGATATGCATTTTTTGAGAAGTGCTCACTAACACGGATTTAAACAAATTTGTGAACAAAATTTGAGAGAAAATGCATATCTGTAGCCCTAGTCATGTGAGATCCATAGTTCAGTGCCTAATAAATGTCTTTTTTCAAGATAAAACTGCACATTTTAGAGTGGCCTTTTATTGTGAGCAGCCCAAGGCACACCTGTGCGATAATCATGCTGTTTAATCAGCATCTTGATATGCCACACCTGTCAGGTGGATGGATTATCTTGGCAAAGGAGAAGTGCTCACTAACATGGATTTAAACAAATTTGTGAACAAAATTTGAGAGAAATAAGCCTTTTGTGTGCATAGAAAAAGTCTTAGATCTTTTATTTCAACTCATGAAAAATGGGAGCAAAACCAAAAGTGTTGCGTTTATATTTTTGTTCAGTGGTAGGTTGAATAGGTGTTATATCAATCTGTGATTGAATGTAGCAAAACATTTATTCATATGAAAATGTCACATGTTAGTACTTCAAGTTTCCCCAAAAATGGCTTTATATAGGTCTATTGTTGGTATTCTCATTGAAACCAGGGGTTCCCTTTGTCACAAATAGGGAGGTGGTGGAAGATTAGGTGAGTTTCTTTTAGTTTCTGTTGAGGTGCTGCAGGCCAGACATCAAGGCAGCCTGACTGACACTTGTCATAAAGGCTCCAGTCTCCTCTTGACTGCACTGTGCTAAGGCTAGGTGACACTAGAGCTACTTAATCACCGGCTGAGCCCCGACCGGGCAGCGGCCAGTAAAAGGAAACAGGCAGCACACGACTGAATGTTCTCACGATGATAAGGTTTCACCCCTTAAAACACACAGTTATCTGTGGCCCCTGTCTGGTATGCCAGTGTCCTTGTCCGTCCATGTTGCATCATATCATTCCCAAGGTTCCCACATGGCCTGAAAAGCCTGGAAATGTACAGACGAATGTTCCAGTGTTGTGTAAATACAATGTGACCGTTACAAAAGTCACTAGAAATTAATACTTAAAAGCATCATTCCACTTGTTTCCAATGCAGTTTCACTTGCTTCAGGAATTTTCTAACAGTCAAAATCTTGAAACAAGCCAGAATAAGGCAGATCATTGCGCTAGTATCAAGAAAATGACACTTGATTTAAAAAAAATAAATCACCACAAATAACCCCCCATTTCCCACCTGTTTTAAGATATCTCCAATTTTAAGATTCCATACACGATTAAATGACAATTCCCGCTTCTTCTTCCAGGGTTTTTTTTTTACAACCTCCTATGAACTATCATTCCCACTTCATTCAAGTTTCAACGAGACGACTTTTAAGGTCAAGCGTCTTATGTAATTGGATGGAAAATGTCCTGGAAACTTCCAATTCCCGAAGAGCGGGGAGCCCTGTTATTACCATCAGAGAAGCTTTTCAGGCTATGAGTCCATTACCAAAGCTTGAACTTAAGGATTTTTAGACACTATTCTTATAGGATCTACTTGCCTGAAAATCTCTCTACCGTCTCCATAAGACTCAGTTTCACTCTCAATTGTCATAATTTGCATAACTGACCATAAGTGAAATCCATCTTTCTCCTTCATCCTCATCCAGTCCTGATAGTAGCGACCCACATTTCCACATTCCCTCCCCTTTCCCAAGGCTGTATGGTTAGGGTTAGAATCATTAGACTCATTACACACACACACATACACACACACACACACACACACACACACACACACACACACACAGTGACAGCCCTCTGCTCGTATTACGTATTGGTTACGAACGTACGACCGAGCACAGACAGCGTTAAAGACAGTGTGTGTGAGAGAGAGAGAGAGAGAGAGGAAAAAGAAAGGGGAGTTGCGGCCGCAGTAGACGATCATTAAATAAACGGCCGATCTGTTCTGGCAAGTGTCATATGGGCAGTGCTGGGAGTTCAGGCCGCTCATTTAGCCTGACATGAGCCGCTGCACCAAAGGCAGAAACACTGAAGATTTACAGCGCTCAGGATTAGCCTCAGTTCACCAGTTCACTCATCTATCATCCCCAGGCCCTCCAGTGCATTGATACAATCCAGCTACTGCCATTTCTTTTTTTTTTTTTTTTTTTTTTTCTTCTGTACTCTAAACACACCTCATCTCACTTTACCCAGTTTTTTTTTTTGCTCGTGGAATAGTGTTTACTCATTGTTTTAAGGCATAAATCGGTGTAAATTTATAGCACACATCATGGTAAGTAGTGTAGAAGTGATGTAAAAATTTGAAGAAAGGGGAAAAAGAAGCAGAAATTGATGCTTTTCTGAACGTATGATGGATTTTTGTTCATATTGGTGGATTTTTGCCTTATGATGATCACTGGCTAGAGGTCATACTGTAGTTTACCCACCGTTTTATTCACCATTACATCACCAAGTGTACCTCTGCAGCTTGCTTTGCATCCATAAAAGTTGTTTTTTTTTTTTTTTTTTTTTTAGTTTGTCGGGAGGCTTCGGATTCCCTGCAAGGCCGCCGCTTTCCGTTTGGTTTTTTTTTGCGATAGAAAGACGAGAATGTTTTGTTTATTAGAGTATTTATTTAGTTTTGTGAGGAAATGGAAAAAGAGGTTGTCTAGGCCGAGTTCACAAGCCGTCCTGGGGAGGGAGAGAGAGAGAGAGAGAGGGAGAGAGAGAGAGAGAGGAGAGGAGAGGCGGGCGGCCAGATTCTTCCTTTTCTTTTTCAGCTCGACTCAACGGCGTTTACTCGTAAAGAAAGAAAACTCGGCCTCTCTTTGCCTTCTCTCGCTTCCTCATAGCTTCCCATTGTTTTCCTCCCCCCCCTCTTTCATCAGGATTGTTTTCTCTCCCTCCTCCTTTTTATCCCCTCCTCTTTCCCCTCTTTGGGTCACATTGTGTCTCTGACTCTGTCCCCCGGGCTCCTAGCGCAATGTAAACAGCCCAGCTCCCCCCCAAGGCTCCCAGCCAAAGGGCCTGAGTGACACACACCAGCTAGACTTCACACACACACACACACACACACACACACACAGAGCTTGCATGTCCGTTTCTTTTTTTATTTCCAAAGTCAAAATTTACTCTCAGCCACAGTTTCTTTTGCCTTCTTATGAGGCTTTGATGAAGACAGAAGTTCCAAAAAAGAATAAAGGCCCCAAAAATATCCAAACGATGAATTCGGTCCCCGGCAAAAGTCGTTACCGGCATTTTGCGTATGAAGACACGGCGCAGGTTTTGAATATTCATGAGCCACGCAGGAGTAACAATTATGGAAATGATGCGGAGACGCAGGGCAAAGCAGGGGGGGGCAAAAAGTGACTAAAAACCAGCGGGGCTGTAATCCAATCGGCTGCATCAGAACGAGGAGGGCGGGGTTTATCAGCTGAGGAGGTGGAGGCGGTTAGGTGATGCAGTCATGATTAAAAAGACACACACACACACACACACACACACACACACACACACAGTCCCTAGTGAGCTGCACTGCAGGTGCCGGTGACCTCCACATCTCCCCAGCAGCATTTATCCTTAACAAGGCAACCCAGAGGTGATCCCGCTCATACGTGACTATACAATGCATATGAATTAATGCATATGAAACCTATGAGCAGTCTACCGCTAATGAGCCTCTGTTTGCTCTCATAAATAACGCCGCATTAAAGCCGCTGTTAGCCCGATGCGGAGCACTAGGGGTTTTTACACGGTGCAATAATGTAAACTAGTAACTGGATGGATAAATCAATAGAGCTGAGTGTCGTAATTGCAAGAGACGGTTCATAGTTCATGTATTCTAAGCTTAACTGTTGGTTGTTTTTGAGTTTCTAAGCCTTTAACCTGCCAGGCTTCAGAGCTGATGACCTTTAAGTCACAAGTAAACAGTATTTCAGTGGTGTCTTGCTTCTGTAATTTTGAGCACTCACAAGCTTTTATTCTTCAAAATGAATAGATTAAGCAGATTAATGGGATTAATCAAAATGAAAAATCTTGCTGTAATGTGGTAGAAAATACATACAGTATTACCTGGCTGGTTTACAGGGCACAACACAGGTGTATGTATTCAATAATATGAACAGAATATGCTACTAGATTCTAGAAATGGCAAACATAGAGAGTACTAAAGAAAAAACTAGAGAAAAAACATAGAGGCCATCTAGTATACAAAATGGCAATATTCAATAGAAATACAAAAGTATACAATAGAACAGTGGTTCTCAACGTGGGGTCCGGGGACCACCAGGGGTCCTTGAGGGAGTTCCAGGGGGTCCCCAGCAAATTTGAGAATTGTTAATCTTCAGCATTATTTCATTTACAACACAATTAGAGAATGTAGAAGAATGACTATTTTGATCATAGTTTCTCTGTTACCCTCTGCCTACAATACAGATAGTCATGGAATTCTGGACAAAATCATATTTAACAATAAAAATATTCTCCGATTTGGGTCCAAGAGATGGGGGGGGGGGTCCGTGGTTCTAATGTGGACTAAATTAGGGGTCCTTGACATGAAAAAGGTTGAGAATCACTGCAATAGAACACACAATAGAAATTCAACTTACATCCACAAATCCAATAGAGCTTCACAGTACTGATCAACTGTACAGCAGTATCACTTCACTTACAAGATCACATATTACTTCTATGCAAAGTCACATACTTTCAATTTCCAATTTTCCCAACATTGCCACAAGGGAATGGAATCCTTTAAATAACCCTCTTGGTCGGACATGGGATGACTCCTTTAATGGCTATTTTTTTCCCTAGCAGAGTGAGGGTGTTTGAGTTGTGTATGTGCTGTTGCACTGAGCACATAGTTGCCATCTGGGACTGGGGCAAGTTTAAATTGTGGGGACTCAGTGAGGGGTGGCGAGTCCGAACTAGCAAGTTGGTCCTTGGATTCGGGCCACAAGAAAACACACTAAGGGACGCTCAGAAAATAGACTGCCCATGTGTATGACTGGAGTATATGCCAGTGTCTACGAATGATCCTTTTATAGCATACACGTAGAGTGTTATTTCTCCCATATTTGTCTATGAAAAAACTAGATTTCCCAGGCTTTTTTCAGTCTATTTGAATGTCCCCTGTCCTTAAATTTGGATTTCATCTCTGTCACATTACAATTGAAAATCACCTGTTTTCACCTTGCAAAATTGGCTGTATGGTAAAGCTGGCCTAAGGAAAAGGAAACAGGGTTTTCACCACGGTACCATGTTGTCACTTTGGGTAACACTTTACAATAAGGGTACACTAAGTTTACTAACAGTTTACTAATGGTGTTCATGTTAACTAAGGTATTAATTTATACATTATTTAATAGTTTATAAAGATGACTATTAAATAATGTATAAATTAATACCTTAGTTAACATGAACACCATTAGTAAATGATTACCAGACACATTCGTTAACTGTTAATGTACCCGTATTGTAAAGTGTTACCTCACTTGAAATGTTGTCAAGTTGCGGAAGGGACGGATTCAAAAATCTGTGATGGTACTATCGGTAGGAATTGCTATGTACAGCTACTGTTAACGTGATGAAGATTCGATGATGATATGGAGAATTGGCTAACAAGGAGGAAAAGTCACCTTTCGCTCTTCCCCCATCCAGCATCCACCGGTTTTTCTCCAAACAGTAAAAAATCCTCCAGAGCCCCAACATCAACACTCGTCTGACTAACGGGTGTCAGAGGGGCCGGGGCCCGCTACGTCACGAGTTTTAGAAGGAGCATATATATATAAGTATAAGTGTTACAGCGCCCGTGCTACATGGATTATAGTGGTTTTACGATTACGGAGGGCTTGAGAACGCAATAATGTGTAACGCCATTGGTGGAGGGGGGGGGGGGGACATAAAAGCAAGAGGCAGTGCTTTTATAATGTGGGTTAGGTTGACATGAAGGAGGTCAGCCGGCGGTGTTTAGAGTGTGTATGTGGAAGCTGGAGGCTGCCTAATGGTCGCGCGGCTTGTTAAGGCCGCTCGTTAGCGGCTCCGCAACAGCTGGGTCTCGGTCCAGCCGCTGTTCACTGTGACACACGGGGGGGGGGTAATGTGTGTCACAGGGATCGCACGGTTCCCATTTCACACTGTTTTTGTACGAGCATCTGTGGACGTGTGTTGTGAGCTTTTTTTGGGCTTTGTTCATGTTCTGCTGTGTGCTGTGGTACTGGGGGGAAATGTGTCAGCTTTGTGTATATAATACTGGGGTTTAGGGCTGGGCGATATGGTTGAAATCAATATCACGATAATCATAAGGATTTTTTTTTTATGTCGATATATATGATGATATGGCTCACAGAAGCAAAATCACGTTAAATAATCAAATTAATGTTCATCATGTTGAACCGAATGGTAATTTTTGGTGTGATGTCAAACTAAACTGAAATTTTCACATAATACTCCTACCATACTTCATTTTGTCTGAGTTTCTAAATATAATTAGCTTGTTCTCGTCAGTTCAGACAGCAGAATTGTGCATCTCGATATCCCAAAATCACCATGTCATCACAATATAATCCTACTGAAAGACGATAAACGATAATATTGAATTATCATCCAGCCCTACTGGGGTTAGACCAATATATGGAGATGATATTGGCCTTTTATTAAAAATCAGATACGGGCCAGTCAGTGTCTTCCACCTCAGATATGATGCAGTTTGATTGCTTGCATTATTTTTCATTGATTTATTGTAGAATTGATCAATATTACACGGGAAGCCCTTAACCTGAACTGAAGAACTAATGCAACATTATAATGAGATTCTGCACAAGTATGCCTTCCTCTTCTTCTTTGTCTTCGTCTTGGTCTTCTTCTACCTCGTCTTCCTCTTCTTCTTTCTCTTTTCCATCCTGACAAGAATAAAATTCTGCGGGGGAAACAGTCTTTTTGGCATGAAAACGGTCACATTTAAAGATATTAAATATCAGCCCACTCAGTTGTACTTCCTGATACCAGGGCTGCATTCATCAGCTTTCATCAGTGAAATGTTTCAGATGGTAATAAGCTTTGGCTCCACTCTAATAGATAATAGATGCTGTTTATCGGAGCCATGAGATTAAGTGTTGTCCGCTCACGCTGGGTTGCTTGTCCTGATGGCAGGGCCACAGAGAAGATCCTGGCCCGGGCGCGGCAGCTGGTGGACGTTAAGAAGGAGGACGGTTTCTCGGCGCTGCACTTGGCCGCCCTCAACAACCACCGTGACGTCGCCGAGATCCTCATCAAGGAGGTGAGCCGGGGACAGGGTGACATCAGGGGAGTCTGTTAGTTCAGGGTCAAACAAGTGATCCATCAAACAAATCTGTGTATGCATCAAACTAATTGGCACAGCTTTGTTTTCCTTAGATGACAAGGTGTGTGTGCCAGTTTATTTTCTAAAGGCTTGATGATTGAAGTTTGAATATTAAGGGCTCAATACATCAATTACACACATTACACATATAATGATCAGCAATGTATAGGGTGTCTGAAAGGTGTGGAATCACAAGGAAGTCACTCCTCCTTTACAGAATGTTAACATGACCATCTCTGACTGCTAGACACATACTGCAAACAGAATACTGTGTTCCTTTGTATTCAACAAAGAATATCCAGATCAACAGCTACCAAAGCTGTATACCTCCACCACCACTACTACTATTACTATTACTGCTACTACTACTGCTGCTGCTGCTACTGCTACTACTGCTACTACTACTGCCATTACTACTACTACTACTATTACTGCTGCTGCTACTACTACTACTACTACTACTATTACTACTATTACTACTACTATTACTACTACTACTACTACTATTACTGCTGCTACTACTACTACTATTACTACTACTACTATTACTACTACTACTATTACTACTACTACTACTATTACTGCTGCTACTACTACTACTATTACTACTACTACTACTATTACTGCTACTACTACTACTATTACTACTACTATTACTGCTACTGCTACTACTGCTACTGCTATTGCTACTGCTACTACTACTAAGTAGGTTGTATACAGCTGCTACCAAAGTACTACTGTACTACTTCAGTACTACAGTACCACTACACTACCGCTACTACAATGCTACCACAGCACTAAAACAGTATGGAATTTGTGTTCTTTGTGCCCAACAAAACATGTCGACAGCTGCAATACTACTCTACTACTACTACATAGTTTGTTAACAGCTGCAAAGTATTTCAGTGCAAATGGAATAGCTTTGGGTTTTCACAGAGTAAACATTTTGCCTCACGTTGCCCCAGAAAGCAAAATCTAGAGGATTCAAGTCAAGGGATCTGGGATCTGAACTGCATCAGCCTCCTCCTTTATATCCACTGGTTAGAAAATGGCAACAACAAAAAACAAATTATCCCTGTGATTGCAAACTTTTCAGACTTTTTGGACACCCTGCATAACAATGTTGTCTCCCCTCTCCGTCTTCTCTCATCCCTCGCTCCCACCCCCGCCCCCCCACCCCCCCACACAGGGACGCTGCGACGTCAACATCCGCAACAACCGCAACCAGACGCCGCTGCAGCTGGCGGTGACGCAGGGCCACGCCGACCTGGTGCAGCTGCTGGTGGCCGAGGGCGCCGACGTCAACATGGAGGACGAGGACGGCGACACGGCCATGCACGTGGCCCTCAGCCGGCCCCAGCTGGCCAACGCCACGCTCGGCCCCGCCGTGGGCACCAGCGGCACCGAGGAGGGCGGCGAGGGCTCCTCCTCCTCCTCCTCCTCGACGCTCTACTGCAGGGTGAGGGGCCGGGGAAGGGGAAGGGAAAGGGAAGGGAGGGATGGAAGGGATGAAAAGTTATTCGCCGCACTACTGTCTTGTAAATGATCGGGAAACCAGACAGCGCTGATATCCAGTGTTTTTGATGTGATTTTATTGGTTAGAATCAAAGTAGTGGGAATACTTCCACCTGGAGAAAATCAACTTTTCTACCATTTCTTATCAAAGAAGTGGGAATACTTCCACCCAGAGAAAGACAACTTTTCTACCATTTCTCATCAAAGAAGTGGGAATACTTCCACCCAGAGGAAGACAACTTTTCTACCATTTCTACCAAATTCTGGGTATTGGCAGGATTGAATCACTCAAGGAGAAATGGTTAGCTCAACTGGAACAAGGGCAAAAATAATGATGGAAGGAGGGGGTACATACAAAATGAAGGTGGGAAGTTGGAGTAAATACAGACAGAAGGAGAGGTAAATAATGACTGAGGGAGGGAGGGAGGGAGGGAGGGAGGGAGGGAGGAAGGAGTAAAGAGATAAAAACAGGAGAAAGGGAGGGGTGTGTGTAAGCGTACAGGTGTTTGGGTATAGTAGGGGGGTTAATCGAGGAGAAGGGAGTTGTTTGGCTTTGCCGTGTAAAGGATCAGATGGAAGGTGGCAGGTAAGGGGAAAAGGAGTAAATAAAGCTGGAGGTGATTTAGGGAGAGGGTTAACTGAGGAGAAGGGACTTGGCTTCGATGTGTAGATGGGACAGTGCAGTTTAAAAAGGGGGTTAAATGAGGAGAAAGGAATTAAGTAGGAAGTGCAGACCTATAAAAATTGAAAAAAGTATTATGCGAGAATTGTTTGGACTTTAGTGGAGCTCGAAGATAATTGCTCCACAATTAGGATTTATTTTCTAAGGAATGAAGATTACAGAGTCTTTTTTTTTTTTTTTTTTGCCTTTAATCTCATATTGCGGCTTTAAGAGGCAGTCCTGGCAAATGACGTAGCGTAGCGAAGGGAAAGAGGGAGCGATGAAGAGCGGAGGAGCGAAGAGGAGCCACTTAGCCTAGGAAAATAGATTTGGCAAAGACGGAGCCCCCGGGTTAAGACGTCTGCGATAAATTTAGAAGTTCGGCGTAAATAACACCGCATCTTTCTTTTTTTTCTCTTTTCCACTGGGGGTGTCTTGCGGATTTGGATTGGACCACACTCCATTAGTTCATCTGAGAGAAGTCGTGTAGTGTTAATCCATCCTTAAAGACACAGATATCACAGAACCAGGAAACTTCAACCCCTCCTTGTGGACGGTCTAACCTTAAAGGGACGCTTTGACATTTTCTTAGTCTGTTTTTCCTCTATAAAACACATTTTAGTGGGGGGAAAAGTTAATGTATCGGCACTTCAATCACTCGCGTTCATTATGGAAAGCAACGGGTGCCGAAAGACAACGAGCATCCGTTATTTTAAAACGAGGAGCGCTAACACTACTCGCGAAGCCGTTTTAGCTATATAACATTAAGCACCCGGTGAAGGAAATAACAGATTCAAATTCCGAATGTCACAGTGTCTCTTTCTCCCCCGAGGCCGTTCAGTCAGGCTCGCACACTCGCTTTTTAACGAGCCATCCGCACAAAAGGGACTCATTTAATTTCCCTCATTAATAGACCTCGAATCCTTGCTTTGCGCAGCACTTTTTACATTTGATTATTGAATGTCCTTTCCAGCTAATGTGACCGCAAAACACTGCAGACCGGAGCACTGAGGGCCTGTCTGGCCGCTGCCCGCAGATGCATTATGGGGGGAGTTCTCCGGCGCTGATTAGATTTTGGGGTTTGTAGCCGGAGTACGCCGAGTTTAGCTCAATTACCTTGACTCAAACAATTTCCAAAGTATCCTTAACTCCCACCGTTTCCACGGAGCACTTCTTCGCCTTACTGATTCGCAGAACAGGGCATTAATGGGTGTGTTTTCCGAGGCACCGCTGCCACGTTTGTTTTCCTATTAGCGTTCCTCAAATGGGATCAGAGGCGGGTAGCGTCGAACGGGACTCCCCCCTCCCTCCTTGCTAATCTTGTTTGTCCTAACTCCCGACTTAATCTCCCTTTCTTCCTCGTTCCCCGTCCTCTCTCCCCTCATTCCGTGTCCCCCGGGCAGCTGAGCGGCTCCGGGCTCCTGGGCAACGCCGAGCTGAGCGTCGGCGCGGCCATCGCCTGCTTCCTGGCGCAGGAAGGGGCCGACATCAGCTACGCCAACCACAAGGGCAAGAGTCCCCTGGACCTGGTGGCGGACGGCGGCGTGCTGCAGCTCATCAAGAGCTTCTCGGAGAAGCACAGGTAAAGGCTTGTTGCCCTGCTCCTTTTCTTACGTTCAAGCAGCTGCTTTGGGGGAAAAAAAAAAGTGTTACACCCGGTTTCTTTTTAGGAAGAGCGGGAGAGCTTTCTAAAGTCGGGAGTTGTTCTAGTTTTTAGAGGAGACTACATGAACCGGACCAAGCGATAACAAGGGAGAAGTGGGATTTGAGCTAATAGTTTAGACCACAAAGAAAGAGCAGAATAGTGTGAGCATTCAGAGCGTTATTTTCCCCCCTGGACACAATTCACCTACTGAGTGGATGCAGAGGTGCAAAGTAACTAAGGTACAATTTGGAGGTACTGACATTAGTATTTCCATTCTGTGAGACTTTCTACTTTTCCTCCTCTACATCTCAGAGGGAAATCTTGTTCTTTTTCCTCCACTGCATTTATCTGCTGGCTGGAGTTACTAGTTGCTTTGCAGAATAAGGTTTTACATGCAAAACATACAATAAGCTCATAAAATATGTTGCATTGTTACAGTTTAAACCTCAAACAGTATATGGAGCAGTTAGACTGACAACATTAAAATACTTCTTCCAGGTTAAAGCTTCAATAATTTAACTCTGACAGAATGACGACTTTAACTTTTCATATTTAAGTACATTTTTACTGCTAATACTTCTTTTCCTTTTACTTTGAATAGAGTGTTTTTCCATTATGGCACTGCTTCTTTTTACTGGAGTGACAGCTGTGCGGTGTCCCCCTCAGGTTGCAGCGTCTGCAGGCCATCACATGCGGGCAGGGCCTCAGCAGCGCCAGCCTGCGGCGGGTCCACACCACGCCCAACACCATGACCAACCTGGTCCTGCCCACCCCGCCGGGGCCCAGCGAGTGCCTCATCTGCTCCGAGCTGGCCCTGCTCGTCCTCTTCTGCCCCTGCCAGCACAGCGTGGCCTGTGAAGGTGGGGTCCAGAGGAGACAAGTGGGGGGGTGGAGGACTGTACAGTATGAGGGAGGGAGGGAGGGGGTTGAGGTTGTCCAAGGGCAGAAAGGGCTGCACTATATGTTATCAGTAGGCAAATAGAGTCCTTTACATGTGTGAGTGTGCATAAAGAAAAGCATAGCAGGAGGAAAATGTATAATAAGCAACATAGGGATTGAAAAAAGAATAGGCCAAAAAAAAAAAAGCAGAGATTTTTTGAAGTGACACATATGCCAAAAATAAAAGGTGGAACCAAAGTACACCTTGGGAGCAGCTTTCAGTGTGCGCACTCTATTTTGGTTCCATGTTTTAGATTCTGTCTGGCACCGGGTTAAAATTGGGAGGCACATGCTCTTCCTCCGCTCCGAAAATAAAAGGTGGGCAGCGACCAAAAAAAAAAAAAAAAAAAAAAAACTCGCTAGACACTGAGGATGATGACGTTTCACTTCAAAAATCTTTACACAATGTGCAAGTATTTATATGTGTGTCTATCCAGAGACATGAAAGCTGGGTGTAGGTTATATCGAGGTGTATTTTGATCTGTGTGCTGCCATGTTGCAGTACTTTAGAAGGACATGTGTGTCCAGTGTGTGTGTGCTGACCTGGTCCTTGTCCTGACAGAGTGTGCCCATCGAATGAAGAAATGCATCAAATGCCAGGTCACAATCACCAAGAAGATCAGACAAGGTAACAACAACACCTATATACTGGTTTATTATTGTTCATCCGCGTTGGTGCAAATTCCCATAAGTTAGTACATCGCAGAGACATCAAATTTGGCCTAATGACAGATACTATGACCCATTACTAGCTCAACAAATATTTACCCAATCGGCCTGAAGGGGGTGCTATAATTAAAGGTTTTACTCTAAAGGCCATAACTCGTACACTGTCCGATTTACACAAAACTTGGTACACATATGGAGGTGTCCTAACTCTACAATTTTGCAATTTGGACCCTTGGAAAATTTTTTAGATATTTTGAAAATTTTGAAAAACACATTTTTAACATCTCCTCCTACACATCTCCTCCTACACTGGCCCTAAAGCCACATTCACACTGTGTGATTTTTTTTGAGGGGGGGATTTTTTTCCAAAAGAAATCACACAGCGCCACAGATGGTAGATTAAAGCACTTCCGTCCTACCAAACGACCAATGAAATTCTGCCCAAGGTTATTATAGTTTTTATTTTTATTTCGTTTTGACTTTTTGTTTTCAATTTCAGTTTAGTTTTAATTCGTTTTTAAAGCGGGTTTTGCTAGTTTAGTTTAGTTTTTATTTTTTGAAAATGCTTAGTTCTAGTTTAGTTTTTATTAGTTTCAGTGTTAGTTTTAGTCTTTTTTTGTAATATGGGGTATTTGTCAGGGGCGAGATTCAAAAAGGTAAAAAAAAATTGAAAAAAAAAAAAAAAATTGGAAGCTAGATTTCATATCCACCCAAAATACTAGGCTTATGTATGGAATAAATGGACAAAGACGAAAACTAAAGACAATTTTCTCTCTAATTTTAGTTTATTTTAGTTAGTTTTGTAAACACACAATACAGTTTCAGTTATCGTATTTTTTGTAAAGCCTCATTTTTATTTTTATTTCGAAAATGTTTCGTTCACACCAAGTTTCCGTTATTTCGTTACTTTTCGTTAACGATAATAACCTCGCTTCTGCCGCTGTCGGACGAAAACACAAAGTATATATTCACACGCATGATTTCTCCCCCGCCCCCCCCCAGACCAAACGGAGGTGGACTGCAGCCCCGGCACGGAGAACTCGGAGCAGCACAACCTGCTGGAGCAGCTGCAGTCGCGCTACCGGCAGATGGAGGAGCGCATCACCTGCCCCATCTGCATCGACAACCACATCAAGCTGGTCTTCCAGTGCGGCCACGCCTCCTGCATCGACTGCAGCGCCGCGCTCAAGACATGCCCCATCTGCCGGCAGACCATCCGCGAGCGCATCCAGCTGTTCGTCTGACAACCCCCCCCACCCCCCCCCCCACCTTTACCCCCCCCTTCTCGGTCCCCCGTAAAACAACAGCCGCCCTGAGAGGAAGGACACCGTTTAACATCGCAAAAACAGAGACGTTTGGTATCCGTTACTTTTTTTTTTCTCTCTCCCAACTCTCACGGGGTCCGGGGGTGGGGGTGGGGGGTCCGGGGGGGGGGGGGGAGGGAAAGACACCGATCACGTTATTTTTTTTTATTTTATTTTTTTGCGGCTTCTCATTTCCACGGGGGGAGGGGAGAAAAAAAAAAACGTCAAAGATGTTTCGGTCGAAAGTTGCGAGGGCGAACAGTGTCTGTGAACGGGGGGGGAAAAAAAAAGGGGGCTGTCCCACCCTAACCCCCCCCCACCCCCACACCCCAAAAAAACCCCACCCTCCTATCTTTGCTGCTTTAAGTGGATGTCTGTTACCCCCCCCTCCCCTTCTCCATCCTTTTCTGCCTGTTTTTTCGCGAAGGCTGCAGAGAAACAGTCCGGTTGTCCCCCCCCCCCCCCCCCCCCCCGCGGTATAATCCTGTGAATTCTCTTTGCTCTCTCTCTCTCTCTCATTTGTATCGATCTCTTTGTAATCGTAATCAGTGTTAGTCTCTGGAGAGGGTGTTGGTATAACTAAAGGCTCTCTATATAGTCCCCCCCAACCACTCGCTTGTATGCAAAAGGGGAAATACACACTATATATGCATGAGTATATGCATATTGTAAAGCTGAAAGTGACTCGTGTCGTCATGGGTGATTTTTTTTTTTTCTTTTCTTTTTCGGTTACATTTGTGGTTTTTAATGTACCAGTAATTAGTACAGATTTTTATTTATGTGTGAAAGGTGTTATTACTTAGTCTTTTTTTTTGTTGTTGTTTTTTTTTTCATTTTGGTGTTTGCTTGGCAAAACTGTTTTTTTGTTTCTACTGAAATTCACCCCAAGCCTACGTCCTCTACTCAGGGTATCAAATCATTGAAAGCACTTGTGATATCCACAAAATGTTTAAGAGCGCCCCGCCCTCCCCTATTTTAGAGCTATATATCAGGCCGTTTTTGGTGGATGTTCACTGAAAAAGGAAGGTTCATTAATAAGTAGAGAAACACTCAGTTCACTCGAACCCCTCCCCCCGCCCCCGAGGTTTAATTCTCATTCGTGAAATGAATGTTTCTTCAAAGGAATCATCGCACAATGGTTTCTGCCGCAAAACGGGAAAGACTTTTTCCTCTCACGGTTACAAAAAAAAAAGCAAATTTTTTTCCACCAGTCTTCACTGTATCTCCTGCCTCTTTTTGGCCGCAGACCTCGGTCTAAAGGAAGATACTCGCGTTCTGTTATTTTATCCAACAGATGTATTGTACAATGTTGAATTAGAAAGGGCAAAAAAAAAAATATTGTTGTCGCATCTGTAGTTCCCCCGTCCGCCATCCTCGTCGAGCCAGTTTAGAAGACGCCCCCCTTTCCCTCGTCTGGACTTTACAGCAGCCATTCTGGATTGTACATCATCTTCATCCTTTGTAATGTTTTGGTGTGTTTTTCTTGAAGGGCTTATGCATATAAGAAAAAAAAATCGTATCTATTTTAATCTTTATTTAATTTTTTTCTATGATATAAAAAAAAAAAAAAAAAAAAAAACTTCAGGAGACAGGAGTTTTTTTTTTTTTTGTTTGTTTTTTTTCAGTAGATCCCAAAATTTTTGGGATGAGCCAATGTCGAGATGTACATTTGAATGTCGGGGGAGGGGGGGGAGAAAAAAAAAATGTAATCCTGTCTCACTCTGCCTTTGTTTTTTTTTAATGTCGGAAAGGTCGTGGAAAGATGTTTAAAAGAGAAAGGAGACGGGAGAGGTGTGTTGTTTTTTTTTTGTTTTTTTGTTTTTTTTTCACGGCGAGGTTTACTTTGAGGAAAGTACGACTACATCAGTGCCAAAATCGCATGAGGATGTGCATGGGAAACGCACGCCCTAGTTACTCTAGACGCACTCTGCCGAGCCGAGCCGAGCCGAGCCGAGCCGAGTCGAGTCAGAAAACAAAAGACGCGACTCAAAAACGTTAAGCATAAAAAAATATCGGTTTCTTTAGTTGCAAAAAGATGGGAGTGTTACATCAGCAGTTACTGGTCCTAGAAGTTCAGCTCGGAAGACATTGTCATGACACTAGCCTCATAACTCTGTCCTAGCTGTAGTGAAATCTCCTCGTCTTCTGATACTACAGTCAGTTCCAAAAATCGATCCCATATTGTTCGGAGCTTTTTAAAAAAAAAAAAAAAAAAACGTATATATACATATATATATATATATATATATTTTGTGAGACACTATCAATCAAGGGACAAGTTTCTTACAGGAATTTCGAGATTTTACGATTGTCCGTTGGAGTTCTGAGTTGATGGGTTCACAGGCAAAGGCAATAACATGAAGAACAAGTGGGAGTTTTTTTTTTTTGGTTTTTGTTTTTTTTCCCAAGAAGGTTGCTATGAGGTCGGGGGAAAAAAAAAAAAAAGATGTATAGAAACACTATTAAAGCAACAAAGCGACAAATGTTACTATTGGTGTTTGTACAGTACAGCTCTCGGGAGTTCTGATGTCGGCCTTACTGTCCATTCCTCCTCTGTTGGTTTTTTTTTTTTTTTTTTTTCAGTTGTATTCTGTACAAAAATATTTTGCAATAAATATGGAACCATTTTCTAAGGACTTGGTGTTGAGTGTTTTTCCCGTCACTCGTTCATGTTCTCTTCTTATTTATTGCCGTTCACTAAGATCCTTCTACTACAAATTTAATGTGTTTCTTTGTGTTATTTTAAGGTTTTAAAGCCATTTTTTAAAATCACAATGAAACGGCACTTCGAAGACATTTTGCCTCCTTAATGTGATGTATTTCCTGTTGAAACAGGATGTTGGGGCGGGACATAACGCACGGAGGGATCGTTCAAAAGTGTAAACCAATGAGATATCAGTTAGGGACAGAGAGGCAGTTTTATTTGATGGGAGGGAGGGGTGGAGAGGCGGGACTTGAAATCTGACAGTTTTATTGGTTGGAATGTTTATGTTCGCCTCCTTGTACATGATGAAGTCATCACTAAATATCCATTTTCCAGGAAGCAAAAGTAACAAGATTTTGGATATAAAATGACAAGAAAATAAAATTTGTGTAATTTTGTTTGGCATAAATTGTCAAACAGGTGTATATTGTGAATGTTTAAATGAACGAACTGAACTTGTTGAAGAGGATCAACATGTTGGAAGTGATTTCTCGCACCTTTAAATCAGTGATTCTCAACCTTTTTCATATCAAGGACCCCTAATTTAGTCCACATTAGGGCCACGGACCCCCATTTGATGCGATTTTGTCCCTCGGACCCAAATCTGAGAATATTTGTATTGTTAGATATGATTTTGTCCAGAATTCCATGACTATCTCTATTGTAGGGAGAGAGATAACAGTGAAAATATGATCAAAACAGTCAGTCTCCTACATTTTATAAGTGTTCTTGTAAATGAAATAATGCTGAAGTTTAACAATACATCAATTTGCTGGGGACCCCCTGGGATGCCCTCAAGGACCCCTGGTGGTCCCCGGACCCCACGTTGAGAACCACTGCTTTAAATGCTAGTGAAAATTATAGTCACTTT
The DNA here is from genome assembly GCF_046629955.1 of Centroberyx affinis. Taxonomy (NCBI): domain Eukaryota; kingdom Metazoa; phylum Chordata; class Actinopteri; order Beryciformes; family Berycidae; genus Centroberyx; species Centroberyx affinis. The sequence goes on from NW_027281779.1 coordinate 62,354, forward strand.
TGAGAACCACTGCTTTAGAGAAAAAAAAAAAAAAAAGGAACTTTACATCCGTATGGGTTTTTGAAGTCAGTTTTAACACGTGAAAGGTCAAAAGAAGCCGTCTTTGACTCATGTCATCTCCCCAGACTGGAGTTTCCACAGCAGGTGAGCAGGGTCGCTGTGGAGAGCCCGGCGTCTCTGGTTAAATGCCGCTGTGTGCCACTTCTTAGTCCTAATTGTCTTACAGGCCAGATGGCTTTGGCATATGACTCAGCGCTTTAGCGGTGACGTCGCTCTCTGAGAACAGGATGACGGCTTTGGACACTGACACACACACACCGGACCTGTCCTCCGCACGCTATGAGGGACGCACTGTATTCAATAAATCAATTTCTAGTTGTGGTTTCATATTTCAAAAGCTCAGAGATGAAGTTAAAAGTCACTTGAAGGCATGTAACACACTAGTATGGCCAGAATTTTAGGAGTTCTGTTCCATCATCATTCAGTATCTGTAAAACATAAACGTATCAGCTCTCTAGAAGTGTCAACAAAGGAATTACTAACAAAATTACTAACAATTATTATTTTAAAATGTATAAGAATTTGGTTTAATTGTATGTTATTAAGCATTTTCTAAGTGTTTAAAATTGTGGATTGTTTTCATTTTGGAACGAACCTCTTTATTAGTTTGTCAACAAACAACATCTGAGCAAATGTCTTTATCCATAAGCAGAATCTGTGCCAGCAAGTTTTATAATGCAATGATATAAATACTTATATACTACTTATATATATTTTACATAGTCCAACTATGAATAATCAAGTGTATACACAGCATATTAGAATGCTTTAGAGGCCTATAACATAACAAATGAGCATAATGTCATAAGACTAAATGTAATAAAGCCTATGATGTCATAAGATTTTGAAATAACATAAGATTTTTGACAATAATGTAAGAATTTATTATGTTATTGACTGGTTATTACTTTGCAATAATCTGAATAATGTAGTAACATCAATCAATAATCTGAAATCTCTTTAAATGTCTTTTCCCCATCATGTAAGAAATAAGAAGCAACACTGACAGTAATATTCATCTGGGATAAATGTCTGTTTTGAGTAAAAAACCTGAAATCTCTTTACAATTATCAGTTGCATCATGTCACATGGCCTGCATCAACTTGTCCACTAAACCTCTAATAAGAGGGGAAATATAGCAGGCCGGCACAGTTCCATGATGTGATTGATGGAAATCCTGCCAGAGCATCTGAAATATGACATGTGAAATGAAATATGAAACATGATGTCACAGTAAGATGCAGATCTGTCAGCGAACAGACTGTTTTTCACAAATCTAGGAAAGCAACAGGATTGTCTAGTTCATTTGAAATGAAACTGAACCCAAAATCATTCAATGTCACTTTATACTGTATATAGTGCATGAATAACACATTAATGGATATGACTTTATAGATATGAGTTTCATTCCAAAATGAGGAATTCAAAATGCTGTTCATTTAGGAATCTTACAGGTATTCTGAAAAATGATTGCCATCATGAAGGTAAAATTCATGATTAAATTATTACTGAAGCTATACAAATATAACTTAAGTCTTTTGTTTACAAGAAGAGACACTTTAAGAATTAAGTAATCAATATTTCTGAATGATTTCAAATTCACTATGGAATGAAACTATATACATGTGTTTTGTTTGTTTTTTTGGAGCCACTGTTATGAATGTATTGAATCCTCACACCTTCAACTACCTGTGTAATGTGAAATTGTATTCATATTTATTGCAGAATGTCATAACAACGAAACATAATCAGATACATAATCTACACACCAACACATATCTAGCAGATGTGATCATCTAATATCTTTCAATATTTGTTCAGCTCATGTTTTTTTTTTCTATTACTATAAATAACTCTCCTGGATGGGTAAGAAATACTATATATTTTGTCAAGATATTTTTTCTTTTATCTCATATTACATATTTATATCTTGATTGTGTTTCCTATTTTATGTCATTTGTCTGTATTTTATTGCTTCCTGTAAAGCATTTTGCAAACTTTAAGATAAATGCTATATAAGTCAAGTGTATTATTACTATTGTCCTTTATGTCAGAGTAACATAGCGTGTGTGTGTCTGGATTTCATGGGATGAGAGCGCCACCTGCTGGTGCAAGACAATAATGGAATTTATTTCTCCCATTAAGATGCTCTTTAGAAAAAATACATCAGGCATTTGCATTGATACAAGGTGAATTTGTGTTATTTGGAGGTTCTGAAGTGATTTTTAAATTGCCACATATTTATACAGCAGACAAACAGCTCCTTGCAAATAAAACAAGCAATTCTTAACCCATTTCATGTTCATATCCCAGCTTCATCTTCATTCATAACCTCAATTTCATATTGTATAAGAGCTCAACACCTTTAGTAATGTAATCACCGTCCACAGAATATATCATACATACATATTTATAGATATTATTTGGAGATTTGTACGTTTTTGTGTTTTTTGTGTGTTTGATAGCATGACATAAATCTTTCATGAGCTAAGTCATAGCACACATTCTCATGAAATAGTAAGTGATGTAAGTCATATGATAAGCTCTTATGAGGATACAAATCATACGTCAATGCTTTTATGAAAATATCACTGATTTTTGTTTATATTGCCAGCCTTGTTGTTTATCTTATGATGATCTTGTGATGGTCATGCACATCATGATACATTTTTGCGGGAGTCGGGAGTTGTGCTCAACACAAGCAGCATCATTTTTTTTCACTTTATTTTTGTCAGTAGTTGTAGGCAGGAGAAGAGAGAATTCCCGCACACTGTCCTTTTACTTGCAATAAACTTTATTACTGATCCAACGTTTCGGTCCTTAGACCTTCATCAGGTAAAAGTGAGGAACAAAGAACATTCCAGACAGATATAGCCAACATCTCATGGGACAACATGGGAATTACCACTGTGGTAACTGTGCACAATGTAACAACACCTCCAAGATTACACATTTCAGTCATCCACACACAGGCAAACAGTTCCCTATCAAAAGTGTGATGACCTGCTCTTCCACTCATGTGGTTTCCATGTTGCGTTGTCCTTGTGGTTTATCATATGTAGGTAAAACCACTAGAAAACTGAAGCAACGCATCAGTGAACACAAGAGTGCAATACGCAGAAATGACCGTGATTATCCTGTTGCTATGCACTTTAATGATACAAAGCATGACATCTCTTCCTTACGTTTTTTATGGTATAGAGCAGTGGTTCTCAACGTGGGGTCCGGGGACCACCAGGGGACCTTGAGGGGGTTCCAGGGGGTCCCAGGCATATTGATGAATTGTTAAACTTCACTATTATTTAATTTACAAAGAGTTAACACAATTAGAGAATGTAGAAGAATGACTGTTTTGGTCAGAGATAAAAACAATCTCATCAAATGGAGGTCCGTGGCTCTAATGTGGACTAAATTAGGGTCCTTCATATGAAAAAGGTTGAGAATCACTGGTATAGAGAAGGTAAAAGTGCCACCTAGAGGTGGTGACCACAACTTGTTACTGAAGAGACGTGAAGCTTTTTGGATCTTCACATTACAGACATTGTCCCCCAAAGGTCTTAATGATGAGTTGCTACTTAATGTGATGCTGTATTAGTTCTGTATGTTATCAGCCAGGACAGATTCCTATTTGATTGTTATTAGATTTATAGGTTTATCCTCTAATGAGGAATTTTCTTCTACTGCCCAGGTATTGAAGCCCTGTTTGGATGATCTTTGTACATTGTCTTCATCATCCCTATGTTTTCAATTGTGAGATTCAATGTATTTCTCTATATTCATATTTTTTCTTAAAATTTCTTTCCTATTTTCTATTTCTACTATTATATGATTGAATGTGTCTATGAGCCTCTACAGTCAAGATTTGTCAGTAGTTGTACAAAGGGACAAAGTGTTGAACTGGAAGTCATTATCAAGAGGCACAGAGATGAGAGTAATGTGTGTTTTATTGTCAGGTGTCCTACAGGGGGCGAACTTGCTTCTAGAAACGCTCCTTGACCTCAAGTGTGCTGAGGCTGCTCCTCCTATCAACCCAATAACCCCATTTTTCCTTGGTATTCAGCTACATTTACCCACTATTTCAAGCTAATATAAATGTTTATTGACAGCATATAGCATGGCAAGTATCAAACATGCACGTTACAGTTAAATCAATACTTACAAGGATGTACAATCTAAATTAATACCAAATTAATAATTCCTGACTGGACTGACTTTATTTACCACTACATCTCTGAATGTAATGGATGAACGCCTTTCCCTGCAGACTTCATCCAGCAAATCAATATCTGAGATTTTGACATTTATGTCCAAATGATGGGTGAATCTTTATTATGAAACTGCCATTGTTAATCCATGAACAAAAATGCATGGTTTGTTTCAAAATATAATCAATTAATATGTCAGAGAAGTTGAAGGACAATTCAGTAGGATTGTATTTAGATTGTTGGCTCCATGCTAACACTTTAGCATACATGTTGAGTGACAGCAGGTTGCATGCTAACACTTTAGCATACACTATGCTGAGTGACAGCAGGTTGCATGCTAACACTTTAGCATACACTATGTTGAGTGACAGCAGGTTGCATGCTAACACTTTAGCATACACTATGCTGAGTGACAGCAGGTTGCATGCTAACACTTTAGCATAGGCTACACTAATACTTTAGCATACCCCACACTATGTTGAGCAGTAGGCCCATGCTAACATATTAGCAAACACTATGTTGAGCAGTAGTAGGCCCATGCTAACACATTAGGAAACACTATGTTGAGTGATAGTAGCGGCCTCTAGCATTATCTCAAAAGTGAGAAAATGAGAACCTGTAGCAGCGCTAAAGCTAAGTGTTAAGTAATCTTTTGATATGTGAACAAGTCAGCTATTTATAGAAGATTGGTAGAATTTACATGAAATATGATACACAAATAACACACAGGTTTGGAGTACCAGGGACTACTTTCCCTGTTTCCATTCTTGTGTCTCAGCTGCTGCAGGCTGATGTAAGGTGACACTTTACTGATCTCACTAGGGAAATTCTCTGTTTGCTTGTCCTGACCCAGAGTGGCGGGACCATCCAGCGTCCCTGGAGCTGCTGTGGATTCAGTGTCTTATGATTGACGCCGCCCTGCTGCCCTATGTTCCAGTCCTATAAGTTGTTATAGCATGTTGTGGTTGGCTCAATCACTGTCAATGATTGTCAGAAATCAATTTGGAATCCATATCCCTAAAAAACGTCACTCAAGACCAGTGTTCCCTCTGAGCGGACAGGAATTTAGTGGATATCAGCGGGTTTAGAAGTTTTGGTGGTGAATGATTAGATGCAGGGACTTTGCCAGTGAGTCGACACCCCTGGTCTGCAGGTGTAAGAACTGCGTAAGAACTGTGAAGCCAGCAATTCAGGGGGAGGTGGCTGTGTTTACACTGTCACTAAACACCTTGTTTTCCCATCAACAAGTTGCGCTGCATCGGTTGCGTTTCCCGTACGCATACAAACGAATACGATCACCGCTCGAACGGTTGTTAAGGAGTTGCTGGGGTGGTTTGTACCATGAAGCAGGGCTGCAAACGGTTGGGGAGTGCCAGAGGGAGGCATGGGGCCGGTACACCACCAGAGACACCCAAGGGAGAGGACACTGAACACTGTGCACCCTGCATACACGCTGTAATTCATACATTTCATACCTTTTCTGCTTAATCCCAGCAAGCATCTGACAGATGGTACTGTGCAGGAAAAAGTCCTTAGGTTTGCATGACTTGCAGGTTTGATGTCCACCCAAAAAATACATTCTGTGTTGTAACTGTCAGTTTCAATATGTTAAATATCTCCATTTGCTTTATTCTTACTTTATCTTCTTTGCTGTAGCCTATTATTTTATTAAAAATAATAGGGTAGACATCAGTACTTACTTTGTTTTCAAGCATGACAAAAAACAGTCAGACCAGTCAGATCACAGATCATTTGGATCATTTTATTTACATAAAATAAGACAAAGGGAAGAGAGCAAAGAAAATTTGTGCATCAGTTGCCTTTTGCACTGCAAAAACATTTTCACATTAAGATAACGATTGATTTAATAAAAGTTTATCACTTCATTACAACGTGTCTTTATTGCCCTTAAAGGGGCAATAAGTAATATTTTTACTACCCCGCAGCACAAAATGTCCATAATATAGAGGGTTGATAGGGTTGTTGATCAATACCAATTACTCAACACAGTATTGACTTTACAGAATATAGCTTGGCGATATATTACTTCTTTGCTAAACGTTTCAGTTGGATATCTGCTCTAATTAGCTAACTTACTCTGCATTTCAAAAATGCTGTCAAAAAATTACTGTTTGTGTCAATATGATTTGTGTAGGCGGAGATAAGTTCTATCAATGTTACTACAATTCCTACTGATTGCCAATAGAGGGCAATAAAGGTCAGATGACTTAGCGCCCGTTTAACATCAAATCAAATCACTAAATTATATATCTGCAAAACTATAACGCACTGTACGTATTCATGCAGTGTAAACAACTGTTTCACAAGGGGTTACAGATACTCCGTTGTTGCTAAAAGTGTGTTAAAAATGTTAAAATAATGTGGAAACTTTTGGGTGGTTTGACTGGTTTCTTGGGTTTCTTCACCTCCTCAAACATTAGATCATGAGATCCTCCCATCACCTGACCTGTGAGGTCACACCCATGTCACACCACAGAGTACAATACATTTGATATACTTCTACAAGAACCTTTTTCTGTTGGACAACTGAACGCCTCACCACAGCCAAAGGCTCAGACGTTACATGTCAGCAAAGTCTGTTGTTCACGTGGAAAAACGAGACATTCAAGACGCTCTGGAAATCTGTTAAAAAGATACTCTGCAGCAAATAAAACCAATAAACATTCCTCAGCGCAAATGTTTCTAGATGTTTTTTTGCATACATTTCAGACAGAGATGGAGCTGGAAAAATGCTCATCTTAAATTCACTGGCATTTACTCTTGGATTACTTGCATGTCTGCTTTGTCTGACTGTTGACAATCATAGTCAATTCTGTGTCTGTGATGGTTAATGATTAATGACAGTTCACAGCCAAGTTTAGTATGCTTTATTGTATCTATAAGACACCTCGTCACATCCCAAACAGGGTTACTATAACAGAAAATGACTTGTATACTAAAATGTAATATGATAATACAGTATATTTGAAAGCCTGTGGAGATCATAAGGTGGGGATGTCATCACCAGCACCTTGTTTTTCTCCCTCTCCCAGTTCCGGTTGCTACGATGGGAATCAAACTGATGCAATATCGGCCCAGCTCAGCTCCTGTACTCTCTGGGTGCATGAGCGCTCTCTAATTTTGGCTTGAAGTGTTCATGCAAGTGTGAGTCAGTATGGTCGCTGGCCGTTTCAGAGGAAAAAAGATAAGACTAGAATAAAAGCGGTTATGAAACGACTGCGATAGGAGCCGCTGTACTGTAAATAGTGTGTCATCTTTCGTAGCATCCCATTTTTTTTGGGGGCCTTTTTCCTAAATATCTTTCATATAATGTCACAATCGCTATGAGGTATAAGCTTTTATAATACATAAAGGCAAAAAACAGTATATTAAATGCCCCAATGAGGCACATGATTAGCCGTGTTCGGATGCACGGCCATTAACTCCCTTTAACTCCCTGCAGACCAACCGCACCTTTGTGTACCTGCTTAACGCTTCAATAGCCCACCCATGCCAGGACTTGTGCCCCCCCGCCCCCCCCCCCCCCCCCCCCCAGCCCCACCCCCCATTGTGGGGAACCTGCTGTTGGCTTGGCCCAGTCCGCCTCTGTTGCTCGGAGGATTTGTTAAGAAGGTGGTCATTACATTTCCCTATAGGAGAATACGGCCCCATCTGTAGAGGGACCCGACGCGGCAGATGGGAAGACGGAGATGGGAACGGGGCCAATTAAGACAGGGGACGACCAGATGACATGTGAGAAAGTCAGAGTGTGGGATAGTGCGCAAAGAGATGCGCTGTGGTGATTTCATGGGTCTCCGGTCTCCTCTACCTGCAAACCATAAATAATATCACAGCACTTCTCTTTAGGACTTATAATTCCTTTGTTTCTGAACTCCCGTGCATGGCAGTTCAGTTCGCGACCATTTCCCCAAGATGCTAACGAATTTTCAGAGAGTTTCAGAGAGAATTTGCAGAGAAAGATGTCTGCCACGTTCCCTATAGCGTGATGTCCCAGAATTCAAAGCGTTTCAATGTCAACTTCCATTGTTGTCGACGTGTTGTCCACCATAAAATACCTACTACTGAACTTGGAAATGGTTTGCAGGCGATTATTTTTCAGAAATTTGAGGGTGTTCTATTATCCCCGGTCTAAAAAAAATACTAAATACTAACTGGAACAGTGCAGTAAAACCACCCTTAAAGGATAAGTTTGGCAATTTTGGACCTATATATAGGTCAGCTGTCAGTTGAAACAGCGAGCTCCGTTGCTAGCTTCTTGCTGCTAACAATGAGTCCAAATAGGGTTTGTCAAAATATCTCCAAAAAAGCCAGTCTGTGAAAAAAATATGGCGACCAGCCGACATATTTTTATCCACAGACCGGAAAGCAGCAGCACCGCAATATATCCGCTCTGTGGATAGTCTTCTACCAAACTCTAACCAGATCCACGTGTGATTATTTACAGTCTGACCCGACCGTCTGCTAAACTAGATCACGCCGCCAGTAACGCACTTTCACCCCACAGCAGTCTGTGCTGCAGCAGAGAAAAATAGTGCTGCGATTTCCCGATTAGTGAAAGTGGTGGTGGATGTTTCTCAACTCCCCTGTGGAGCCTACAAATGGCTTTTTTGGAGATATTTTGACAATTAAACCCCATTTGGACTAACTGTTAGCAAGAGGCCTAGCAACGGAGCTCGCCGTTTCAACTAGCTGAGTCAGTCTGGAGCTGGTCTGGAGTCAGTCTTCTCTGCAGGTCCGAGTACTACAGGTATTTGCCAAACTTTGCCAAATTGCTAAACTTTAATGCTGACATGAGCAAGGGTGGACGAAACAGATTACATTAACATTTGTTACTGCTATTTGTTACTTTCTTTTGTTACTGTTAGCCTTTTCATGTAGGCTACTACTTTTTTTCTTCTTTCTTGTTTTAAGTCACTAAATTTACCTTTACTTAAGTATGTTTTGACTTAATTAATTGTACATTTGAAATTGCATCCATTACAGAGTACACATTTTGTAGACTCTACTAGCATTGCATCAGACCGGTCGGTCATAAATTAACGTTACATCTGAATTCAAATAAGCATGTGGAGGAAATAACTAGCTGTAACATTAAATACTCAAATGTATCCATGATAGTTGTTTAGTTAATTTAGTTAACATCCATCCAGGTACACTATTATTGGTTTGTATTAGCCTTGTTGTAGCTAGTTAGCTAGCCTTGCTAGCTAGTTGGATAGCTAGCAAAAGTACCGTCAATGCCATAACGTTATTGAAAAAAAAGGGGACAGACATTTTCCAGGGTTTTTTTTAATCACAGGTTGAATACTGACATGAATTTCAGAATCTTATTTTTCAAACACACAACATAGTCTGTAACATTATAGTATCACATATTGAACTCTGTCCTCTCGTCCTTTTTCTGTTAATGGGAAAGATCATATGTAACAATGTATTTTTAAGTAACTCATTAGCTTTTACTCTGAGTACCTTTTAATTGAACTACTCTTTACTTTTAATAGATTTTTAGAAGAAGTAATTTTGCTTCTACTTGAATAAACTTTCAGCAAAATAACAGTACTTGTTCTTGAGTAGGATATTTCAGTAAAGTCTCTCCACCACAGGACATGAACGATAGTAAAAATTAATCAATTCAGAGAAACAACACTGTGACTCTGAACATAAATTTGCTTTCAAAATTGTTGTCCAGTATGGTATGAATGTATGTTGAAACTTGCATGTAGCATGTTGATATTTTTCACATATTACATGCTACAGTATATGGATTATATTAGTACCATTAGGATTATGTACTATATACCTCACATCCTCTTGGACTGTGACAAACTAAATACACTTGCTCAGCCTGCTCTTCTGTTATTTTATGGTTATGTGTAAACATCACATCCTGAGTCATTGATCAGGATGTGCGTGAACTCTGTAAAACATCATAGGGGCAACAGCCACAGCATATATTTATTCATGTTGCACTTGTTTTCCCCACACATACTAGTCGTTGCCAGGGTTTCTTGTCTCCAAATAGAGGCGTGGGTTCAAATCCTACTTCTGACAAGCAGTTTTGATACTTGTTTTTGTCAGTTTCTCCTATTCCAGACTTTCAGACACTCTATAGATGAAAACCGAGGGGGCAAGAAGTCTTCCCCTGACCAACACCGTCCAGTTCGGCTCATCTAAAACCTCCAGGTCGTGTCGGTCTGTGTCGTCGGTTGCCTTACACAAACTGCGATGGACAAAAGGTGTTGTCTTAGCGATGTCTGCTGTTGAAGCCGGTTTTGCATCTTGGTTTGATTTGAACAAAAGCAGTCAGGAAGAGACTGGGCACGACAGAGCAGCCTTGTCTCCTGCAGCCGGCACAGCATCCGCTCGGTGAATGCAAAGTTATTTGCATAGGAAAATGTAAGTGTAGTCTTTGGGAGTAGGGGAGTTGGGAGTTACACACCTGCTAACATGACTGTGATCCTTCACTGGAGAATTCAGTTCATAGGAAACAAATGTATATTTGTACAGTGTTGACAGCAGCTAGTTTGCTGGTTATATTTTAAAGAGCCTTTTCTATCATTCTAGCATATGAAATTTTATTATATAGTAACTTCCAACCCACAATCCACGATATTCCACTCAAGAGTTTGCAAGTCCATCTTTACCCATCCTGTAATCCAGTGACCCTTTAAAGGAATAGTTCACCCAAAAATGAAAATTCTGTCATCATCTCCTCCCCCTCATGCCAAATGAAACACAGGTGAAATTTGTTAGTCCATATAACACACAGGGAGGTTGCCAGCACAACTTGGTAGCAGCCTTCTCCAAAACAACTGAAGTCAATGGGGACCTGTTCTTTAGAGTTCAAAAAAAAAAAACAGCCAAACAATCACACTGTGAATAGAAAGACCTATACACCATTATGTGTTGCAAATCAATCAGCTGTAGTTAAGATTTGCACTAAATGATGGTGTAAATATACTGTAGGTCTTTTTGGAACTCTGAAGAACTGGTCCCCACTGACTTCAGTTGTTTTGGAGAAGGCTGCTATGGAGTTGTGCTGGCAGCCTCCCTGTGTGTTATATGGACAAACTTCACCTGTGTTTCAACTGGCATGAGGGGGAGGAGATGATGACAGAATTTTCAGTTTTGGGTGAACTTCCTTTAAATCGCAGCCTAATGGTGTATGTAACAAAATACAAGGGTTATCCATGCTTATACAGTACATGGGTTATCATGCCTTTGTACTGAAGAACTGCTTAAGGAGACAGGAGGATGTTGCTGTCGGAAGCTGTTACCACACCCAAGAAATCCGACAAATAAATGCCCATGTGACAGGAAACTTGGTACCAAACGGATCGGCAGTGTTCTGCTGAATTACACTGCAGTTACTGGGAAAAGGGTTCGAGAAAGTTGTCCAACGCTGTGTGACACACACTCTCACTCAGCCAGACTGACGCAGACTGATTTGCCTCGGATGCAAATGTCAACCGAAGGAGCGCCGCAGTGACGGTACACATCCGAGAGCCGAAAAGACTCGCTTCAGGCAAAGGGAAAGAGATTTGACAGTAGCAGACAGGGATTTTGTGTCCGTCTGGCGAGGCCTCTGCTCCCGCTGTATGAATTCAGCCACGTCTTTCATATCGACAGCAGAGGCTCATGCAAACATATGAGATGGTTATTGTTGGGGGATATGAGTTGTCCAGCGCTTATGGGCATTTGCAGTCACAGGAAAATAGAGTCGATCGTAATGATGTGATGTTTAGGTACTTTTTTAATTCTGATGGAATAACGAAATTATTAAAGTGGTAGTTTCTAGTTCCTAGTTTGCGAAACATTTTGGGAATTTCTTGGTGTCACAAACTTTCAGAAGTATGTCTAGTATAAAAGTGACAAACACTGCAGCAAATCTACCACTTCTATTCACACCAATACAATCAACTCTACTTGGGAAAAAGCGAGTAATGTCTGCTGTAGTTTGTCGATGGTTGATATTAAATTCATAAATAAAAAACATATTTCGGATGTCACTGTGCCAACGAACGCTTTGAAGTTGCAACGACGAAATATCATCCCGCTATCATTCTGCTTCTTCCGATGTGATGTGAATGCAGCATGACTACCCAGTTCTTCTTCTTCTGTTTATTCCAAACGAACCAGAAACAGAAAACGCATCACTTCCTGTGCGCCAGAGCATTTTTCCCCCAGGAAAGAGCTACCAGACACCGGGTGTTTAGAACAGCTTTCATGAACTGGATATAAGTTGAATCACTATTGTGTTATATCAATCGACAAAAAGCCAAACAGGCATTTATTTATATGAAAATGCCCTGGATTATTACTTTAACATTAAGGTTAAGTATACATTGAGATATGGAGTTCCGGTTGGCCTGTGAATAAAGTTATGTTCCATAATGGTAATAACAGTGTGCGTTAGTGTCTGTCAGGAGAGCGCTGAGTTATACACACACACACACACCTTCCTTTGAAGTGTGTGTGTGTGTATGTTGGCGTGGTCTCTGTCTGCGGTCCCCCCACATGAATGGAGCCAGGCCCTGTGCAGTCGACAGCTGTCTCCTTTGAACGCCCAAAGACAAAAAAGCCTTAAATCCACCGGCCCCCCCCCCCCCCCCCCCCCCCCCCCCCCCCCTCTTTCATGTGTTCATTCGATACCGGTCTTCCTCGCCTTACTGTCACTCCATTCAGCTCCGTGGCCCAAGGCTGCAGCTTGTTACCATACTGCTTCCGACCTGAGGAGTCCGCGCTCCGTTCTTTACCTCCCAATGTATGGAAGCCCATTTCCGCCAGTGTGATGGAAAAAAAAAAGATCCTGTAAGTCATTATAATGAGAAACTTTCTCAAAATCTCAAATCTCAAAATACTTAGTTAGTACCTCAAAATGATGAATTAGTATCTCAAAATAATGAGTTATATCTCAAAATAATGAAAAACTTTCTCAAAACAATGACTTAGTATCTCAAAATACGGAACTCATTATTTTGAGATATTAAGTCATTATTTTGAGATATTAAGTCATTATTTTGAGATAGGCTACTAACTCATTATTTTAAGAAAGTGTCTCATTATTTTGAGATACTAAATATCATTATTTTGAGAAGGTTTCTCATTATTTTGAGATACAAAGTCAATATTTTGAGATACTAACTCCTTATTTTGAGAAAGTTTCTCATTATAATGACTTACAGGACCATTTTTTTTTCATCACACTGGCGGAAATGGGCTTCCATACCAATGAAATGGGCTTCCATACCAATGAGGAAAATAAAAGCTTTCAAATTCCAATGAACAGGAGTATCAGAATGCTTCCTAGCTTCTGCTGCAATGTTAATAATTCTAGGTTTGGATGCTCCTGGGATAAGAAGAAGGGTTTCCAAAGTCTGTTGGTATTATTCTATTTGGCATTTCAGATGAAAATTTGAAACATTTGATCAACTTTCTCTACCTGGGGGCTGATTTGGAGTTATAATTATGCCTATTCTTAGTGCAATAAAAGGGTTTTTAGCTGTGCCATTGGAGTACTGGGCACAAACAATGGAGAGAAAGGGAGGATTTTGAGTCTGCTATTCACAAATCCTCCAAAATGTACTCAGGAAAAATGGCCAAAATGGCTCAAAAACCTAAACTCACAAATAGAAGAAAAAACTCAAACGGAGATTCCCAAATGCAAAGTTTCCATTTCACCCATAAAGTGACAAGTGGAAAACGTGAAAAAGTTTATGGAGTAACCTGATCATCAGCGCAAACAGGCTTTATTCTATATCTGACTTGATCGGAGCGAGATTTAGAATAAAATTCAACTCATCATTTATAAACACCTTGAACTTTTTCCCCTTCGCCAAACCCCCCCCCCCCCCCCCCCCCCCCCCCCCCCGGTGAACGCCTCTAACGTTCCTTGGCTCGGGCTACAAAGTCACACTCAAACAAATCTTCCTCGCCGTGCCTCCCATACACCCCATGCCCTCCGATGAGAGAGAGAGAGAAAAAAAAAAAAAAAAAGGCCCATAGATGAAAGCTAAAAATAGCACGTGAGGAAGAGGAACGGGGAGGTCTTGCTGGCGGTGCGTCGCGCGATAACCCCGGCGGCCGGCCCTCTCTGTGTGTCCGACTGCCTCCCGTTCACCGAGGGTAATTAGAAAAATCCTCTGTGTGTGTGTGTGTGTGTGCACGTTACGCGAGTGTGTGTGTGTGTGTGTGTGTGTACGCCGGCGTGCCGCGCGAGGAGGCTGGGGCCCAACACTGTACCAGGCAAAGGTTTCCACCGAACCGCTCTTGCATAACTCAGTGAGTGATAACACCGGTGCATTCCTCCCAACACACATCACGACGGCCAACGTCTTTTTTCCCCCCAGCTCGCATTTAAATCCTACTGCCTCGCACCAGCAGCAGCAGCAGCATTTCATTTTTTCCCATTTTTTTTTTCCCCCCCTATTTTGAGCCGGGTTCTAACTGGGGAAAAAAAAGGAGACCTGAGAGGAGACGGAGAGGAGGGGAATCGGTGTGTTCTTCCAGGGGGGTTAAAGGTCACGTTCGTCAAGAGGTAGGTCAGCCGGGGTGGGGGGGTGGGTGACAGCTGAAGGTGTTCCCACATCTATTGGGTGTCTGCCCCGTCACCTTGATGGGAAGCAGACTGCAGACGGGAGGGGGGGAAGACTGGGGAGTTTGGGATCAGACGGGAAAATGGATCAAATGAGCGGTGCTGAAATGGAAGTGCTCATGTTTTATCTATATTATGCCACTATCAAGTTCAGTTGAGTGTGTTATGACTAGATAAAGGTAGATAATGTCACTGCATGTGTCTAATTCAAGCTGTTTTATTCAGTGTTTTATGCTCATATGGCATCTGCCTGCAGTCGGTTACAAGGCAAATTTCCAGCTACCAGGATGTTGATTCAAAGCCACATTAACAGCAGCCTCTTCCTGAATCCTCTGAGATTACTGACTGTCTAAACACAGTGTATTTGGCCATAAAACACCAGCATCGCACTAGGTCAGTGCCCAAAAAAAAAACAAAAAAAAAACGCTGCAGTGCCACACCGCTGCTCTACCTGCACCCTCCGCACTTCCTTATCCATCATCCGAAGGAACGGCCGGTCTCCATGGCTCCCGCGCTCCCATAGGCCCCTTCGCGGGGACCGCGTCGCGGCCGAGCCGCTTTCTGATTGGCCCGAGGGTCGCGAGGTGAACCTCCTCGCCCCGCGCCTGGAGACCGAAATGTTGACAGAGCGGCGTCCAAACACCAAAAGGGTGTGTGTGTGTGTGTGTGTAAAAAAACCCTTTTGAGCAAGTCATGTTGAATTAGCACTGCTGAACGTGTTAATGTATAGCCCTCTTACAGTGACCTCTGTGTGTGTGTGTGTGTGTGTGAGAGAGAGAGAGGGAGAGAGAGAGAGAGAGAGAGGCCTGTGGACTTTGACACTCATTTCTTCCTGATTCATACAAAAGAATGAAATCTGCTGATCATTTACTTGCAAACACACCAGTATGAATTCAGTGAACTATTTTATTTTCTGAGTCATTCTGGATCAGTCCATCTTTGGAGGTTTTCCAGACTGTCATGCCAGCTTCTAGGAGTAATGATCCAAATCTTCTGGTCCCGCCTCTTCAAAGCGTTTGCGTGTGCTTGTCTGTTGTAAACTTCCCATCTTACAAAAGTACAATACTGTTGCTTTAGTTTCCTAACGTCTTCAGCAACGGTGCCCATTGTCTGCTCAGAATCTGAAAAGACAGGCCCATCATTCCCCCCTGCAAATTCTTTTGTTACACACCCAACCAGTTGCTCAAGCTCTGCGTCTATGAGGCGTACAGTGACGTAATCACACAGCCCAGTGTTTCCTTTACGGACAACATGGAGGAAAATCAGTCCTTCCCCTCCAAACCATAAAACGAACGGCCTCTTTCATGCTTTACTGCAGAGGAACCTGAGCGTCCGTATGAGGAACAATAAGACTAGGTGAAGGCAGGTGCTAGGTAGAATATGGAGTTTACCTGCAGACTTTATCTGGCTAAGATAAGATGGAGCTTCTCATGTTATGTTCACTGACATCAGAAACACTTTCCTTTTACAGCAAATAGTCCAAGAAATCAGTGCTTTCTGTTTCAATTTCTCGTGGCAGAGCAGAAGAGGTTTCAGTTTGTACAGAAGAGGATTAGGGCTCTGAGTTTGAAGTCACAATTCTGGGATTAAAGTCAGAATTATGAGGAAAAAAAATCAGAATTATGAGAAAAAAGTCAGAATTCTGCGATTAAAGTCAGAATTCTTCTCTATATCCTCAAAATTCTTACTTTAAACTCAGAACTCAAATACATTTTTCACGTGGCCCTAATCCTCTTCTGTACAAACAAGATTGAGTAGGCTAAGAGGTAAAAAAAAAAAAAAAAAAAAAAAAATCCATGCCACTCCAACAGCCTTCTTCATCAGCTACATTTGACCAGAGAGTGTAATGCCTCTCCTACTCTAGGCTACTTTTAATTTAAGACAACACCTCCTGTCTAGTCTGTTGAGCACGGATTCTACTTTTTTCCTGCTTTTGCTTCTGATTAGGAATCTTCACCACTTGGCTTTTTTTTTGGATGTTTTTTTTTCTGAAGTTCTCCTCCCTTGGAAAGACGTCAGCCTTTTTGAGTGGGCGAGCTGAGTATCTCGGTATCTCCCTGCCCACCCCGCTGCTTAGGTCAGATGTATATTTTGGCCGCGGCTATCAGCATGAGCAAGATCTGTAAATTTCTACGAGCTATAAATCTCACTTAATTGCGACCTCTAACATGGCGGCCCAGTAAATTACAGCCAAACGACCCTGAACCGAAGCAATGCTTTCATGATAGTTTTATATGCTGAAGTCAGCA